>NC_092710.1:57242387-57400166 GCF_047496885.1 Scyliorhinus torazame | reverse complement strand
GACATGACAGTCCTTGGAATGCCATGGCGAGCAAACGTTTCCTTGCAGGCCCCAATGACTGCGGACGACGTCAGATCATGGAGAGGCATGACTTCCGGGTAGTTTGAGAAGTAGTCTATAATAACAATGTAATCTCTGCCGAGCGCGTGAAATAGGTCAACACCCACCTTCGCCCAGGGGGACGTCACCATCTCGTGTGGTAGAAGTGTTTCCGGAGGTTGCGCCGGCTGAAACCTCTGACAGGTTGTGCAGTTGAGCACCATGTTGGCTATGTCTTCATTAATACCCGGCCAATATACCGCCGCCCGGGCCCTTCGTCTGCATTTTTCGACACCCAAGTGGCCTTCGTGTAGTTGACGAAGAATCATCTGGCGCACACTGTGTGGAATGACGATCCTATGCGATTTCATAAGGACCCCGTCTATATTGGTGAGATCATCTCGCACATTGTAAAACTGGGGGCACTGCCCTTTTAGCCACCCTTCCGTCATGTGGCGCATCACTCGCTGCAGCAGAGGGTCAGTCGCCGTCTCTGCGCGTATGTGAGCCAGACAAGGATCATCAGCTGGCATATTTGCTGCTGTCAGAGTCACGTGTGCCTCAATTTGACGCACGAACCCCTCCGCATCTGGTGGTGTGCTCACTGCTCGGGAAAGAGTGTCCGCCACTATGAGTTCCTTCCCCGGAGTGTAGATCAGTTCAAAATCGTACCTCCTGAGTTTGAGTAAGATGCGCTGGAGGCGAGGAGTCATGTCGTTCAGGTCTTTGTTAATGATGTTGACCAGGGGGCGGTGGTCAGTTTCGACCGTGAATCGTGGCAGGCCATACACATAGTCGTGGAACTTGTCCAGTCCAGTTAACAAGCCCAGGCATTCTTTTTCGATTTGCGCGTAGCGCTGTTCGGTAGGGGTCATGGCTCGTGAGGCATACGCAACCGGGGCCCATGATGACGTGCTGTCTTTTTGCAGGAGTACCGCTCCAATACCAGATTGGCTGGCGTCTGTTGAGATCTTTGTAGGGCGAGTCGCGTCAAAGAAGGCCAGCACTGGTGCCGTGACCAGTTTGTGCTTGAGCTCCTCCCATTCCTGCTGATGCGACTGGTGCCAGTTGAATTCCGTCGATTTTTTTACGAGATGGCGCATGTTTGTTGTATGAGAAGCCAGGTTGGGAATGAACTTCCCAAGGAAGTTGACCATGCCCAGGAATCTTAAGACAGCCTTCTTGTCAGCCGGTCGTGGCATGGCTGTGATGGCGCTAACCTTGTCTGCATCGGGACGGACCCCGGACCTTGAGATGTGGTCCCCGAGGAATTTCAGCTCCGTCTGGCCGAAAGCACACTTCGCACGGTTGAGACGCAGGCCATTTTGCCGTATGCGGGTGAAGACACGTCGAAGACGATGCATGTGTTCCTGCGGAGTGGTGGACCAAATGATGATATCGTCCACATATACACGTACCCCTTCGATGCCTTCCATCATCTGCTCCATAATGCGGTGGAATACTTCAGATGCCGAAATGATGCCGAATGGCATCCGGTTGTAGCAGAATCTGCCAAAAGGGGTGTTGAATGTGCATAGTCTTCGGCTGGCCGGGTCCAGTTGGATCTGCCAGAATCCTTTGGACGCATCCAATTTAGTGAATATGTTGGCTCGCGCCATCTCGCTGGTGAGGTCTTCTCGTTTTGGGATGGGATAGTGTTCCCGCATGATGTTGTTGTTCAGATCTTTTGGATCTATACATATACGGAGCTCGCCAGAGGGCTTCTTTACACAGACCATGGAGCTGACCCATGGCGTGGGCTCCGTGACCTTGGATAGGACCCCTTGGTCCTGAAGAATCTGCAGTTGTGCCTTGAGGCGGTCTTTGAGAGGCGCAGGAACCCTGCGAGGTGCGTGAACGACAGGGATGGCGTCCGGTCTGAGTCGAATCTTGTACGTGTGTGGCAATGTCCCCATGCCTTCAAAAACCTCCTGGTTGTGAGCGAGGAGGGAATGGAGATTCGCGTGGAACTCAGCATCCGGGAAGTCGGATATCTCATCTGGAGAGAGAGACATGATGCGCTGTACCAGGTGAAGGACCTTACACGCTTGTGCGCCCAGTAACGAGTCCTTTGATGAGCCCACAACTTCGAAGGGGAGTGTGGCCGTGTACCCCTTGTGAGTCACCTGTAGCTGGCAAGATCCTACGGACGGGATAACGTTCCCGTTATAGTCAACCATCTTAAGCCGGGATGGTGTGATGAGTGGTTTGACCTTCATGGCCTGGACTGCAGAGTAAGCAATCAGGTTGGCGGATGCGCCGGTGTCCAGACGGAAGGCGACGCGCGATCGGTTGACCGTCAGGGTGGCACACCACTCATCGTCTGGATTGATGGCATTGACCTTGTTGACATCAATGACGGCAACTCTGAAGTCATCCTGGTCATCTGCATCACTTAACTGGAAGTCTTGATGCGTGGGCTGGACGGTCCTGACTCGTGTGCGAGGTTGTCGAGGATGCGCCGGATCCATGGGTTGAGCCGCACGACAGCGGGCTGCGTAGTGGCCTATCATGGCACATCTGTTGCACTGTTGGTATTTTGCAGGACATTGCCCTTTTAAGTGTAGACCTCCACACTTGCTGCACGTCATGACGTCACGGCGTTCGTTGCGCCACTGCGCATGCGCAGTGCGATCTTGCGGTGGGCGCGCCTGCGCAGTGCGTCCCTCGTTGTGGCCGTTATTCTTGGCGCGCACCTGCGCGGGAGACCGCGAAAAGCGCGGGAAGCGGCCGCTGTCGTCCGGGCCGTGGGGCGGGAAGAAATCGACGGCCTGGATGCGTTCAACGTCGTGGGCGGCCTGGCTTGCCGATTCGACGGCTGGGGACCCCCTCCGTGCCAACTCGGACGCCTGAAATCGGGCAAAACGGCAGGCAGCATTCTCATGGAGGACACAGGCTTCCACAGCAGACGCTAAGGTGAGGCTCTTTATTTTAAGAAGCTGCTGGCGTAGGCCACTGGAGGCAACGCCAAAAACAATCTGGTCCCTGATCATGGACTCTGTGGTGGTGCCGTAACCGCAGGACTGCGCCAGAATCCGGAGGTGCGTCAAAAAGGGTTGAAAAAGCTCCTCCTTACCTTGCAGGCGTTGCTGAAAGATGTATCTTTCGAAAGTTTCGTTTACTTCAGTTTGAAAGTGCTGGTCCATTTTGAGGATGACCGTGTCATATTTGGCCTGGTTTTCGCCTTCCTCGAACACCAGTGAATTAAAGACATCATTTGGGTGGGGGCCTGCGTAGAAGAGGAGCATTGCAATCTTCGAATCATCCGAGACATTCTGTTTTTCGGTGGCACGGATGTACAGGTCAAATCGCTGCCTGTAGAGCTTCCAGTTGGTGCCTAGGTTCCCCGTGACTTGCATCGGCTGCGGTTTGCCGGTGTGGTCCATGTCCAGAATGGCAGGTTGGTAGGCAGGTATCGATCCACTCCTGTACCATGTGGTGTTGGGTGTTCTAACACACAGAAGAGCCAACACAGTTGCATATGGTACAACGCTTGTTTATTTAAACTCACTATTTACAACTTGGTCTTTGCACTCTGCACGTGGGGGGCTCCCTGCTTGTGGTGTTTCAACAGCTCTTTCATGCTTCCTTCTCCCCAGACCTACTGACCTCCAGGTGTCGTGCTCGTGCTTTTTATGTGGTTGGTGTTCTTGTCTGTGATTGGTTGTGGTGTTGTGTACTCTGATTTGCCTGTTAGTGTGTCCATCATGATGTGTGTGTTTGAATATCATGACATCTCTGACTCTGTCTCTCTCTCTGACTCTGTCTCTCTGACTCTGTCTCTGACTCTGTCTCTCTCTGACTCTCTCTCTCTGACTCTCTCTCTCTGTCTCTCTCTCTCTCTGTCTCTCTCTGATACTTCACAAGCTGAAGACAAAGATGGGAGGGAGAGAGAGAAACAGACAGAGAGACAGAAACAGACAGAGAGAAGGGAAAAATGCAAAGTCAGTACATCACTAAAACTCAAATCCAAATATTTCCTGTGCATTTAACTCGAACCTGGATTTATTGCAATGTCAGCTGTGTTGAGCACTTTAAACCATGAGACAGACAGAAAGAGAAAGAGAGTGACACAACGACACACAGACAGGCAGGCAGAGACAGAGGGAGTGAGAGAGACAGGTAGTCAAAGAGAGGTGGAGACAGACCGACAGGGAGAGAGAGACAGACAGAGGCAGAAGATAGAGGCAGAGAGAGAGAGACAGAGTCAGGCAGTCAGAGAGAGGTAGAGACAGACCGACAGGGGGAGAGAGAGAGACAGAAGATAGAGGCAGACAGACAGACAGACAGAGTCAGGCAGTCAGAGAGAGGTAGAGACAGACCGACGGGGAGAGAGAGACAGACAGAGACAGAAGATAGAGGCAGACAGACAGAGAGACAGAATCAGGCAGTCAGAGAGAGGTAGAGACAGACCGACGGGGGGAGAGAGAGACAGACAGAAGATAGAGGCAGAGAGAGAGAGACAGACAGAGTCAGGCAGTCAGAGAGAGGTAGAGACAGACCGACAGGGGGAGAGAGAGACAGACAGAAGATAGAGGCAGAGAGAGAGAGACAGAAAGAGCCAGGCAGTCAGAGAGAGGTAGAGACAGACCGACGGGGAGAGAGAGAGACAGACAGAAGATAGAGGCAGAGGGAGAGAGACAGACAGAGTCAGGCAGTCAGAGAGAGGTAGAGACAGACCGACAGGGGGAGAGAGAGACAGACAGACAGAAGATAGAGGCAGAGAGAGAGAGACAGACAGAGTCAGGCAGTCAGAGAGAGGTAGAGACAGACCGACAGGGGGAGAGAGAGACAGACAGACAGAAGATAGAGGCAGAGAGAGAGAGACAGACAGAGTCAGGCAGTCAGCGAGAGACAGAATGAGAAACTGCACAGAGGGAGAGAGAGAGGTAAAGAGAGAGACAGAGTTAGGCAGTCAGAGAGGTATCGACAGAACGAGAAAGTGACGCAGACAGAGAGCGACAGACACAGAGACAAATGCAAAGTCATCACGTCACTGCCCTCTTTACACTGGGGGAATCAGCCGCCAATTCCTTTAGGAGACTTTTTAAAATCGCCCCCCCAGAATTTATTTCTATTCCCAAATCAGGGAATCCCCACAGGGTGTGACAGAGCCCCCCCCCCACCCCACCCCCATGCCTGGGACTGGGAGCTGGGCACTGACTTCACACTGGAGACCCCCAGATACTGTCTCTCTAACCCCCCGCCACACACCTCCCTCGGCCCACCCACCAAACTCCACCTCTATTCTGCCGTATAGTCCTGTTTCCCTCGCTCTCCCCTTTTTCTCTCTCTCTCTCTCTCTCTTTAACAATTTCTCTCATTCTGGGAGAACGATGGAGACTGAGAGAGACTGAGAATGTGACAAGCAGAAACTCAGTAAAAGTCGATTCAAACGGTCCCCCTGGGGCTTTCACAAGGAACCGTGACATTAATCACAGTACAACACGGGCACTGTGCGATTGGGAAATTGTCTGATTAAATAGAAGCCCCTCTTTAAAACTGACAGTGGGGCCGGGGGGGGGGGGGGGGGGGGGGGGGGGAGGGTGAGTGGGGGGAAGCCTGGAAACTTTGGAGAACTCAGTAAGCTGAATTAACCCCCCCTCCTCTCTCCCACATCACCCCCCCCTCCCCATCACCAACACTTTACTAATCTGTCCTTCTTCAGCACAGGAGATATTCTGGGATCAGAAACAATCCCTTACACAGCCTCACATTTACAAATTCAGTTCCAGCACCTCGGCAACATTATGAAAGTCGATGCGTTCATGTTTACATGTTGCAGTGTGCACAGCAGGATCCCACAAAAAATAAACATGATGGATACAGGAGCCCAGTCCATATCCTGCATCTTTCTTAACAACCTCCCACTCAACCGCCCCCCTCCACACCCCCCACCCACACACACACACATTCCCCACCCCCACCAGCCTCCCCATTCAAATAACGACAAATCACATCTGTGTTTTTATCATTTTATTGGAAGAGGAAATATAGAGGGAAATAGCTGGAGAGAGAGGCTCGGTGAGGGGAGGGGGTTGCGGTGGGGAAGAGTGAGACAGGCAATTTCTCCCACACACCCTCTCTTTCTCTCTCAGGGCTTCTTTCCCTCTGGAGGCATTTTCAAATCGACTCGTCTCAGAACAGGACAGGGCTGTCTCGGGACATATTCAAATCGACTGTCTCAGGACAGGACAGGGCTGTCTCAGGACATTTTCAAATCGACTGTCTCAGAACAGGACAGGGCTGTCTCGGGACATATTCAAATCGACTGTCTCAGGACAGGACAGGGCTGTCTCGGGACATATTCAAATCGACTGTCTCAGGACAGGACAGGGCTGTCTCAGGGCATTTTCAAAAACAACTGTCTCAGGACAGGACAGGGCTGTCTCGGGACATTTTCAAATCGACTGTCTCAGGACAGGACAGGGCTGTCTCAGGGCATTTTCAAATCGACTGTCTCAGGACAGGACAGGGCTGTCTCGGGACATTTTCAAATCGACTGTCTCAGGACAGGACAGGGCTGTCTCAGGACATTTTCAAATCGACTGTCTCAGAACAGGACAGGGCTGTCTCGGGACATTTTCAAATCGACTGTCTCAGAACAGGACAGGGCTGTCTCAGGACATTTTCAAATCGACTGTCTCAGGACAGGACAGGGCTGTCTCGGGACATTTTCAAATCGACTCGTCTCAGAACAGGACAGGGCTGTCTCGGGACATTTTCAAATCGACTGTCTCAGAACAGGACAGGGCTGTCTCGGGACATTTTCAAATCAACTGTCTCAGGACAGGACAGGGCTGTCTCGGGACATATTCAAATCGACTGTCTCAGGACAGGACAGGGCTGTCTCAGGGCATTTTCAAAACGACTGTCTCAGGACAGGACAGGGCTGTCTCGGGACATTTTCAAATCGACTGTCTTAGGACAGGACAGGGCTGTCTCAGGACATTTTCAAATCGACTGTCTCAGAACAGGACAGGGCTGTCTCGGGACATTTTCAAATCGACTGTCTCAGAACAGGACAGGGCTGTCTCAGGACATTTTCAAATCGACTGTCTCAGGACAGGACAGGGCTGTCTCGGGACATTTTCAAATCGACTCGTCTCAGAACAGGACAGGGCTGTCTCGGGACATTTTCAAATCGACTGTCTCAGAACAGGACAGGGCTGTCTCGGGACATTTTCAAATCGACTGTCTCAGGACAGGACAGGGCTGTCTCAGGGCATTTTCAAATCGACCGTCTCAGGACAGGACAGGTTGTCTCAGGACATTTTCAAATCGACTGTCTCAGGACAGGACAGGGCTGTCTCAGGACATTTTCAAATCGACTGTCTCAGGACAGGACAGGGCTGTCTCAGGGCATTTACACATCGACTGTCTCAGGATTGTGGAAAATCGCACTTCGAAAAGATACTGTAACTGGCCGTGACTGTGCACAGCAGAACCCCCAGACCCTGTGCCTGATCACCCCCTCACCCCACCCCACATCTCTCCCCCGTTTCCCCGTTTTCTCTCACTCCCTCCCTTTTTCACTCACTCTCTCCACCGCCCTCTCTCTGTCTTTCTCTCTCCCACTCCCTTTTTCACACTCTCTCCCACCGCCCTCTCTGTCTTTCTATCTCTCCCCCTCTTTTTCAATCTCTCTCCCTCAACCCTGTCTTTCTCTGTCCCCCTCCCCTTTTCACTATATCTCTCTACCTCCACTCTCTCTCTTTCTCTCTCCCCCCCCCCCCCTCTCTTTTTCACTCTCTCTCTCCCTCCACTCTCTCTCTCTTTCTCTCTTCCCCCTCTCTTTTTCACTCTCTCTCTCCCTCCACTCTCTCTAATCTCTCGACAAATCACATTGGGGTTCTCTATTACATTTAGTACAAGATGAAATGTAGAAAGAAATGGCTGGAAAGTGGGAGAGAGAGAGAGAGGGAGAGATAGAAAGCTGGAGTGACTGAGGCAGGGACATTTAACCCCAAACCCCCCTCAGAAATCCTTCCTATCCCACCGCCCTGTCTAAAACACAAACACCACCATTGAGGACAAACCTGTACCCAGGCTGCGGCCTATTCATTTCAGACCCACTCCCTCACCCCCTCCCGACTGCTTCACACTCAGTGAGCCAGTTTAATTTTAAATTGTGCGTGGTCACTAAGTTGACAGTTCAGGAAAGGCTGCAGGCCACTGACGCACAGCAGGATCCCACAACCAGCAATGTGATCCTGGCAGGGTGGGCCAGGCAGGAGGTGATGGGGGGGGGGACATATTCCTTCCCTTGCCTGCTATATTCTATCTTCCATCCCCTACCCCCCAAATACCCCCACCCCTGAACACCACGGGTATTCGGAGTCTGGAAACACATCCACTATCCCCAGAAAGAGTTACACTTCCCTCTTTAAACTGGGAAACCAGCTGCCGGGTCCGTCAGGAGACTTTTTACAATCACCCTCCCAGCATTTATTTCTGCTTTCTCCCCAGAAAGAAGTGATGAGACTCCCCATTGCAGTTTGTGGGAAGGTTTCATTGATGAAAGGTTTAAAGAGACACTAAAAAGCTGGAGAGATGGACAGATAGTGGCAGAACGCTGGGAAAGACAGAGACAGAGAGAGAGGCAAGAATGGAAAGGCAGAAAGGGAGAGAAAGCCTCTCTTTTTCACTATCTCCCTCTCCCTCCAACCTCGCTCTCTCACATCTCCCTCTTACCCCCCTCCCCCACCCCTGCCCCCCACCCCCCCCCACTCTTTCTGTCCTCTCTCTCTCATCACAGTTGTTGGGAAGAGAGAGAGAGAGAGGGTCACACACAGGAATCCAACAATCACGACCACAGCAAACTGAATTCAAATGGCCCCCTGTCAATTTCATTTCACCCTCACATTTAAGTCTCGGCCTAAAACACAGGTTTTATTCCAGAATTATACCCGCTTCAAGTTAAGGGACTATAATCCGAGATTACTTTACAGTCGATGGATTCACTATTAAAGTGACCCCACTGTTGGTTCATTTCAGGAATTCTGCAGGCAACTTGTGCACGGGGAGATCCCAAAAATGGTGACACTTTCCAAATTGAGTTCAGAGTTTCTGATGGTGGATTTCTCTCTCAGCAGCGATGAGATCATGGCTGAATATCCCGTCAGTGCATGCAGAAAGGGTTCATTAACTCCTCGTTCCAATCCCTCAAGTTTAAGACTTTAAAATTCGAGACCTTCGAACCCACTTTGCAGTCCGTGAGCTATTTCATTGTTTGTTTAAAGAAGTAGGTACTCTTTATTTATTTATTTATTTTTATAAA
Source organism: Scyliorhinus torazame (assembly GCF_047496885.1). Taxonomy (NCBI): domain Eukaryota; kingdom Metazoa; phylum Chordata; class Chondrichthyes; order Carcharhiniformes; family Scyliorhinidae; genus Scyliorhinus; species Scyliorhinus torazame. The sequence continues at coordinate 57,390,847 of NC_092710.1, read as the reverse complement.
TTTACAGTACCTAATTCATTTTTTCCAATTAAGGGAGAATTTCACGTGGCCAATCCACCTAGCCTGCACATCTTTGGGTTGTGGGGACGAAACCCACGCAAACACTGGGAGAGAGCTATTTTATTTTAAGAGTTGTGGTCACTGTTGCTGCGCGGGCAAAGGCCACAGGCCTGTGAGTGAACAGCAAGATCCCACAGCAGCAGCAATCTGGACGTAACCAGATGGGACACTGTCCTTCCTCCCCCCACCCCTCCCCCCTCACTCCTGCTGGGAGCCCCATTCCCCACTGCACCTAACAACCCCACCCCCACTGCCGTGTCATGTGTGGATTGGAACATCCCTGGAGAAGTCCCTTCAGTTTCTGAAAGAGTAAAACAGCCTCTGAAAACGAAGAAAAACCTTTTTAAAATGAAATCCATTGGCGCACAGAAAGATCCCAGAAGGTGCAGTCGACAGTGTTGAGTGTCGTTCACATTTGCTACCAGGTTGCAGAGAGTGGCTGAGACAGTGAAATCCGCCCCCCCCCCCTCCCCACCACACATACCCGGGATGCTCAGAATTAATATAACCCCTGTTATTTTGGAACAAAATTAGACAGCTTCATATTCCAGATTTGTATTTTACTCTTTGTCACCCACCAAAGGTTTAATGTGTTTGTGTCTAAGTGCAAGGCCGGGGCAGCAATAAAGAGACAACTCACGTGAGCGCAGCCTGTGGAGTAGGCCTCAGTCCATCCACTTGTCCTCTGGAGAATAGCCTTTGTCCAAAGATTCCTGGTCGCATAGCAGTCTTCAAAGTTCAAATTCCTGGGGAAAAGAGGGAGGAAATTAACTAAAACGCAGGAAAATGTTTAAACTTGTCGCACAGCAAGAGGCCAAGATTCCCCCTCTCAGTTACACACACTCTCAGCAACATCCACCTACAATAATCTCAGTTATAAACCACAGAATAAAAAAGATTGAGAGACAGTTCCCGCTTCCCTTGTGTTTCTCTTTCTCTCTCTCTCGCTATCTCATTCGGTCTCTATCCCTCTCATTCATATTTCTGTCTCCCTCGTTATCCCTCATCACCTTCCCAGCATTTATTTCTATTTATTTCCCTAATCAGGGTCTCCCCAGAAAGATGTGATGAGACTCCCCGTTGCAGTTTGTGGGGTGATTTTCTGAGATTAAAGGTTTAAAGAGACACTAAAAAGCTGGAGAGAAATGGACAGATAGCGGCAGAAAGCTGGGGAGACAGAGAGAGAGAGAGAGAGGCAAGTATGGAAAGAAGACAGAAAGGGAGAGAAAGCCTCTCTTTTTCACGACCTCCCTCTCCCTCCACCCTCTGTCTTTCTCCTCTCCCTCTCTCTAATCTCCATTACCCCCCAAGCCCCACACTCTTTCTGTACTTCTCGCTCTCTCTCTCTATCATTCTAATAGTTGGCAAGGAGAAAGAGAGAGAGACAGGGTCACACACAGGAATCCAACATTCACAACCACAGGAAACTGAATTCAAATGACCTCCTGCGAATTTAATTTCACCCTGATAGTTGGCCAAAAACACAGGCTTCATTCCAGAATTATACCCGCTTCAAGTTAAGGGACTTCAATTCCAGGCAATCGAGATTACTTTACAGTCAATGGATTCATTTTAAAAGTGACCCCACTATTGTTAATTTTGTGAATTCTGCAGGCAACCTGGGCACAGGGAGAGCCCAACAAATGATGACCACTTTCAAAATTGAGTTCAGAGTTTCTGATCTGAGATTTCTCTCTCTCTCTCTCTCTACCAGACTGCAGAGTGGCTGAAACAGTGAAATGTCCCCCCCCCCACCCCTGGGACGCTCAGAATTAATATAACCCCTGTTATTTTGGAACAAAATTAGACAGCTTCATATTCCAGATTTGTATTTTACTCTTTGCCGCCCACCAAAGGTTTAATGTGTTTGTGTCTAAGTGCAAGGCCGGGGCGGCAATAAAGAGACAACTCACGTGAGTGCGGCCTGTGGAGTCGGCCTCAGTCCATCCACTTGTCCTCTGGAGAACATCCCTTGTCCAAAGATTCCTGTTGCATTGCAGTCTTCAAAATTCAAATTCCTGGGGAAAAGGGGGAGAAAATTTACTGAACCACAGGAAAAGATTGAAACTATTTAATACAGCGAGAGCCCAGGGTGCCCTTTTCAGTTTTACAACCCCTCAGCAACATCCAAATACAAATAAGTCACAGCTTTCAACCAGAGGTTAAAAACGATTGAGAGACAATTAATACTCAAAATCTTTTTATTGTCACAATTAGGCTTACATTAATACTGCAATGAAGTTACTGTGAAAATCCCCTTCTCTTGTATTTCTCGCTGTCTCTCTATCCCTCTTATACATATTTATGTCTCCCTCCCTCCCTCTCTTTGATCCCTCCAATATTAAAATTAAACCTCAGTCAGGGTAATAACCCGGGTGAAGCCTGCGGAACAGGCCTCAGCCAGCGCTCCCTCGGGAAGAATTCACACTCCCTCGTCCTCCTCACTGGATTCCTAACCTCCTTCCAGTTTTCCAAATAAAAATGCCTCTGGAGAAAAAAAGGAGATAAAATTGATTATAAAGGTAATAACAGGGACATTTTAATAATACATACAAAACAGCACAACAGGAGTCCAACATTTCCAATCTCGAGTCAATCAGTAACATGTCAACACCCAAAATGCACAGCTCAAAACAGACAGATTGGCACACCCAGCGACACACACACACACACTGAAGCAGAGGGGTAATGTTTTCAGTGTAGTGGGTTTTTGGTTTGTGAACTGAAGTCCCTCAGACACAGATATATCCTCAGTGAGCTGTGAGCAGACTCCACCCCTAGTCTCTGCCATGTGTGGAATGTGTGTCTCAGAGGACAGCTCTCTATTGACATGTAAATGACTGACAAGAGATACTGATCTCCTTGCTGCTCAGACCCACACACACAGAATGTGACTTCAGCCAAACCTTGGCCTTCCCCACACCAGTGTTGTTCGCTGAGCAGGCCTGAAAAAATTGGATTAAATTAATTATTAGACAGGGACTTTGTTATTTTTTTCTACCCAAGTGGATAACCTCACATTTATCCACGTTATACTGCATCTGCCATACCTCACTCACTCACTCCCCTCCGATAGGATTGAATCCTAATTTAAAATAGTATTGGAAATGATTGGAAACAGTTTGGACTGAGAACTCCTCAGTGACCTGTGTGCAGACCCCACCCCCGACGTTCTGTCAGGAATGTCCCCCTCGGTGTGGTTCCTGTGTCTGCTAAGGAAGACACTTGTCCGGCGATTCTCCGGTCCGCGATGGGCCGAAGTCCCGCTGCTGTCAACCCATGCCAGCCGGCGTGGATTGAACCACCTTTGGGACGGCGGGACACGGCGGCGCAGGCAGGCTCCGGGGTCCTGGGGGGGGGGCGCGGGGCGATCTGGCCCCGCAGGGTGCCCCCACGGTGGCCTGGCCCGCGATCGGGGCCCACCGATCCGGATGGTCTCCACCATGGCGGAGGCGGAAGAGACCCCCTCCACTGCGCATGCGCGGGGATGCCGTGAGCGGCCGCTGACATTCCCGCGCATGCGCCGCCCGGCAAAGTCATTTCCACGCCAGCTGGCGGGGCACCAAAGGCCTTTCCCGCCAGCTGGCGGGGTAGAAATCAGTCCGGCGCGGGCCTAGCCCCTCAAGATGTGGGCTCGGCCCCTCACGATGCGGAGACTTCCGCACCTTTGGGGCAGCGCGATGCTGGACTGATTCGCGCCGTTTTTGGCGCCGGTCGGCGGACATCGCGCCAATATCGGAGAATCCCGCCCCAGAAATGTGATCATGGTGGAAAATTCCCCCACGTCCCCTGTGGAAAGGATGAATTAACTCCCTCATTCCCACGTTTAAGTTTAAGACTTTTAACTCATGACCTTCAAACCCATTCTGCAGTCAGAGAGCTACTTTTTAAAAAGTGTGGTCACTGTTGCTGTGTTTTTTGAAAATATTTTCATTCCGATGAGAACGGACTTAACAACATACAAACATTCAGTCAGTCACAACACAAACAAAATACTATTCTCCTCATTTGAGATTTATTCCTTTATTTCCATTAAACCTTTCCTCTCTTCCCTCCCCTTGCCCACTGGTAACAAACAGATCTGCAAATAGAGACAAGAACAGCTTCCATCTCGTCCAGAAACCCCCATCTGAGCCACAAAGGGCTAACTTTACTTTCTCAAGTTTAAGGAATTCCGCAATATCCCTCAACCATGTCGATATTTTTGGCGGATCTTCTGACTTCCCTTCCAATAAAATTAGCCTCCGGGCGATCAATGTGGCAAAGGCCACCACATCGGCCCCGTCCCCATCTATTAGTCCCGGTACTTCCGACACCCCAGAAATTGCCTCATGTGGTCCCAGTAATATTTCCACCTCCACAACTTTTGTTTGTGTTTTAAATAGCGAGCTTGTACACCAGTCACTGAAAGTGGAGAAGGAGGTGCAACAAGCAGTTAAGAAGACCAATGACATGTTGGCCTTCATTGCAAGAGGGATTTGAGTTCAGAAGTGGAGATGTCTTACTGCAGTTACACAAGGCCTTGGTGAGACCACACCTGGAGTACTGTGTACAGTTTCGGTCTCCCTAACATAGAAAGGATATAGTTGCCAGAGAGGGAGTGCAGCGGAGGGTCAATTGGCTGATAGTGAGATTGCCGGACTGTCCTAGGAGGAGATATTGGTTCAATAGGGCCTGAACGAGCCCTGTTTCTCCAACCTAACCCTGGAGATCAAATCCCACATTCCTGGTGATTTCTCCACTCTCAAAGATGGAAAGATATTGACCAAGTTTAAAGCAGAGATTGACTGATTTCTAAATCCCATTGACATAAAGGGACATGGGGATAGTGTTGGGGAAAAGACATTGAAGTGAAGATATTTCACAGCTGGATTCACAGAATAGAGACAGCAAAGTATCTTAAATTTTGGAAGAGCAACAAACGTCAAACGTTTGGGAAATGATTGGAAACAATTTGGACTGAGATCTCCTCAGTGACCTGTGTGCCGACCCCACCCCCGACTTTCTGTCAGGAATGTCCCCCTCGGTGTGGTTCCTGTGTCTGCTAAGGAAGACACTTGTCCTGTCTATGGTTATGTTAATTCAGCAGTCAACAAGAGATTCAGCAATGTCCTGTCATTATTTCTGTCTTTGTTTGACAAATGTTTCCCTCTGAGTTTCTGACCTGTTTGGAATAACCATTCGTCTGTCGCCTTAGGAAGGCTTTCCATAGAATGAGTAAAAACCAGCAAGAAATCACAGAATGTGAGTTAAACACAACTTCATTTCTGCCTCCATTTTACGAGAAGATTCCTGGCCACATAAACAAAGCTCATTGCAAAGTTTCACTTCATATTTTACATGTTGTTCACAGACAGATTTCTTCAATGAGCTGCTCTATAAATTTGGATTCAATTTGATTTTTTCCTCACTGTGAGATGTAAAGTTTATTCCTGAATCAATACACGGTCACCGGCAACAACATCATTTTATTAGACAAGGAGGTTCAATGGGATTTTTCACTGAAATCCTCTGAAGTCAATTCCTGAGATTAGAATTTATAATGAAACAATTTGGATTCAATGAAAACGGTCAGTTTGATAACCCCAATGTCTTGACTGCCTCACGTCCTGGCACCCTCACACCATCACACCCTCATGCCCCTAACCCTCACATCCTGACCCGCTGTGTACCTCTTTCTCTGTGTGTGTCCGTCACTCTCTCTGTGTGCCCGCCTCTCTCTGTCCCTCTCTGTATCCCTCTCTCCCTCTGTGTCCCTGTCTCTCTCTGTGTCCTTTTATCTCACTCTATCCCTCTCTTTCACTGCCTACCTCTTTCTATCTGTGTCACTCTCTCTGGGTCCCTCTCCGTGTCCCCCTCTCACTGTCTCTCTCGCTGTGTCCCTCTCTCTCGCGCTGTGTCCCTCTCTCTCGTGCTGTGTCCCTCTCTCTCGTGCTGTGTCCCTCTCTCTAGCGCTGTGTCCCTCTCTCTAGCGCTGTGTCCCTCTCTCTAGCGCTGTGTCCCTCTCTCTCGCGCTGTGTCCCTCTTCTCGCGCTGTGTCCCTCTCTCTAGCGCTGTGTCCCTCTCTCTAGCGCTGTGTCCCTCTCTCTTACGCTGTGTCCCTCTCTCTTGCGCTGTGTCCCTCTCTCTCGCGCTGTGTCCCTCTCTCTCGTGCTGTGTCCCTCTCTCTCGTGCTGTGTCCCTCTCTCTAGCGCTGTGTCCCTCTCTCTAGCGCTGTGTCCCTCTCTCTAGCGCTGTGTCCCTCTCTCTCGCGCTGTGTCCCTCTTCTCGCGCTGTGTCCCTCTCTCTAGCGCTGTGTCCCTCTCTCTAGCGCTGTGTCCCTCTCTCTTACGCTGTGTCCCTCTCTCTTGCGCTGTGTCCCTCTCTCTCGCGCTGTGTCCCTCTCTTCGCGCTGTGTCCCTCTCTCTAGCGCTGTGTCCCTCTCTCTAGCGCTGTGTCCCTCTCTCTAGCGCTGTGTCCCTCTCTCTAGCGCTGTGTCACTCTCGAGCTGTGTCCCTCACTCTCGAGCTGTGTCCCTCTCTCTCGCGCTGTGTCCCCCTCTCTCTCGCTGTGTCCCCCTCTCTCTCGCTGTGTCCCCCTCTATCTCGCTGTGTCCCCCTCTCTCTCGCTGTGTCCCCCTCTCTCTCGCTGTGTCCCCTATCTCTCGCTGTGTCCCCCTCTCTCTCGCTGTGTCCCCCTCTCACTCGTGGTGTCCCGCTCTCTCTCGCTGTGTCCCCCTCTCTCTCGCTGTGTCCCGCTCTCTCTCTCTCTCGCTGTGTCCCGCTCTCTCTCTCGCTGTGTCCCCCTCTCTCTCGCTGTGTTCCCCTCTCTCTCGCTGTGTCCCATTCTCTCTCGCTGTGTCCCTCGCTCTCGCTGTGTCCTTCGCTCTGTGTCCCTCGCTCTGTGTGTCCCTCGCTCTCGCTGTGTCCCTCGCTCTCGCTGTGTCCCTTGCTCTCGCTGTTTCCCTCGCTCTCGCTGTGTCCTTCGCTCTGTGTCCCTCGCTCTGTGTGTCCCTCGCTCTGTGTGTCCCTCGCTCTGTGTGTCCCTCGCTCTGTGTGTCCCTCGCTCTCGCTGTGTCCCTCGCTCTCGCTGTGTCCCTCGCTCTCTCTGTCCCTCGCTCTCTGTGTCCCTCTCTCTCTTTGTCCCTCGCTCTCTCTGTGTCCCTGGCTCTCTCTGTGTCCCTCGCTCTCGCTGTGTCCCTCGCTCTCGCTGTGTCCCTCGCTCTCTGTGTCCCTCGCTCTCTGTGTCCCTCGCTCTCGCTGTGTCCCTCGCTCTCGCTGTGTCCCTCGCTCTCGCTGTCCCTCGCTCTCTGTGTCCCTTGCGCTCTCTGTGTCCCTCGCTCTCGCTGTGTTCCTCGCTCTCGCTGTGTCCCTCGCTCTCTGTGTCTCTCACTCTCTGTGTCCCTCGATCTCTGTGTCCCTCGATCTCTGTGTCCCTCGCTCTCGCTGTGTCCCTCGCTCTCGCTGTGTCCCTCGCTCTCGCTGTGTCCCTCGCTCTGTGTCCCTCGCTCTGTGTCCCTCGCTCTGTGTCCCTCGCTCTCTGTGTCCCTCGCTCTCTGTGTCCCTCGCTCTCTGTGTCCCTCGCTCTCTGTGTCCCTCGCTCTCTGTGTCCCTCACTCTCTGTGTCCCTCGCTCTCGCTGTGTTCCTCGCTCTCGCTGTGTCCCTCGCTCTCGCCGTGTCCCTCGATCTCCGTGTGTCCCTCGCACTCGATGTGTCCCTCGCTCTCGATGTGTCCCTCGCTCTCGCTGTGTCCCTCGCTCTGTGTCCCTCGCTCTCTGTGTCCCCCGCTCTCTGTGTCCCTCGCTCTCTGTGTCCCTCGCTCTCTGTGTCCCTCGCTCTCTGTGTCGCTCGCTCTCGCTGTGTTGCTCGCTCTCGCTGTGTTCCTCGCTCTCGCTGTGTCCCTCGCTCTCGCTGTGTCCCTCGCTCTCGCCGTGTCCCTCGATCTCCGTGTCCCTCGCTCTCGATGTGTCCCTCGCTCTCGATGTGTCCCTCGCTCTCGATGTGTCCCTCGCTCTCTGGCTCTTTCGCTGCGTCCCTCTATCTTTTGCTGCGTCCCACTCTCTCTCGCTGCGCCCCTCTCTCGCTGTGTCCCTCTCTCTCTCGCTGCGTCCCTCTCTCTCTCGGTGTCCCTCTCTCTCGCTGTGTCCCTCTCTCTCTCGCTGTGACCCTCTCTCTCTCGCTGTGTCCCTCTCTCTCGCGCTGTGACCCTCTCTCTCTCGCTGTGTCCCTCTCTCTCTCTCGCTGTGTCCCTCGCTCTCTCGCTGTGTCCCTCGCTCTCTCGCTGTGTCCCTCGCTCTCTGTGCGTCCCTCGCTCTCTGTGCGTACCTCGCTCCCTTTGCGTCCCTCGCTCTCTGTGAGTCCCTCGCTCTCTCTGTCCCTTGCGCTCTGTGTCCCTCGCTCTCGCTGTGTCCCTCGCTCTCGCTGTGTCCCTCGCTCTCGCTGTGTCCCTCGCTCTCGCTGTGTCCCTCGCTCTCTGTGCGTCCCTCACTCTCTCTGTCCCTCGCGCTCTGTGTCCCTCGCTCTCGCTGTGTCCCTCGCTCTCGCTGTGTCCCTTGCTCTCTGTGCGTCCCTCGCTTTCTCTGTCCCTCGCGCTCTGTGTCCCTCGCTCTCTGAGTCCCTCGCTCTCTGAGTCCCTCGCTCTCTGAGTCCCTCGCTCTCTGAGTCCCTCGCTCTCTGAGTCCCTCGCTCTCGCTGTGTCCCTCGCTCTCTCTGTCCCTCGCTCTCTCTGTCCCTCGCTCTCACTGTCCCTCGCTCTCACTGTCCCTCGCTCTCTCTGTCCCTCGCTCTCTCTGTCCCTCGCTCTCTCTGTCCCTCGCTCTCTGTGCGTCCCTCGCTCTCTGTGCGTCCCTCGCTCTCTGTGTCCCTCGCTCTCTGTGTCCCTCGCTCTCGATGTGTCCCTCGCTCTCGATGTGTCCCTTGCTCTCTCGCTGCGTCCCTCTCTCTCTCGCTGCGTCCCTCTCTCTCTCGCTGCGTCCCTCTATCTTTCGCTGCGTCCCTCTCTCTCTCGCTGCGCCCCTCTCTCGCTGTGTCCCTCTCTCTCTCGCTGTGTCCCTCTCTCTCTCGCTGCGTCCCTTGCTCTCTGTGCGTCCCTCGCTCTCTGTGCGTACCTCGCTCTCTTTGCGTCCCTCGCTCTCTGTGAGTCCCTCGCTCTCTCTGTCCCTTGCGCTCTGTGTCCCTCGCTCTCGCGGTGTCCCTCGCTCTCGCTGTGTCCCTCGCTCTCTGTGCGTCCCTCGCTCTCTCTGTCCCTCGTGCTCTTTGTCCCTCGCTCTCGCTGTGTCCCTCGCTCTCGCTGTGTCCCTCGCTCTCGCTGTGTCCCTCGTTCTCGCTGTGTCCCTCGCTCTCTGTGCGTCCCTCGCTCTCTCTGTCCCTCGCGCTCTGTGTCCCTCGCTCACTGAGTCCCTCTCTCCCTCTGTGTCCCTGTCTCTCTCTGTGTCCTTTTATCTCACTCTATCCCTCTCTTTCACTGCGTACCTCTTTCTATCTGTGTCACTCTCTCTGGGTCCCTCTCCGTGTCCCCCTCTCACTGTCTCTCTCGCTGTGTCCCTCTCTCTCGCGCTGTGTCCCTCTCTCTCGTGCTGTGTCCCTCTCTCTCGTGCTGTGTCCCTCTCTCTCGTGCTGTGTCCCTCTCTCTCGCGCTGTGTCCCTCTCTCTCGCGCTGTGTCCCTCTCTCTCGCGCTGTGTCCCTCTTCTCGCGCTGTGTCCCTCTTCTCGCGCTGTGTCCCTCTCTCTAGCGCTGTGTCCCTCTCTCTAGCGCTGTGTCCCTCTCTCTTACGCTGTGTCCCTCTCTCTTGCGCTGTGTCCCTCTCTCTTGCGCTGTGTCCCTCTCTCTCGCGCTGTGTCCCTCTCTTCGCGCTGTGTCCCTCTCTCTAGCGCTGTGTCCCTCTCTCTAGCGCTGTGTCCCTCTCTCTAGCGCTGTGTCACTCTCGAGCTGTGTCCCTCACTCTCGAGCTGTGTCCCTCTCTCTCGCGCTGTGTCCCCCTCTCTCGCGCTGTGTCCCCCTCTCTCTCGCTGTGTCCCCCTCTATCTCGCTGTGTCCCCCTCTCTCTCGCTGTGTCCCCCTCTCTCTCGCTGTGTCCCCTATCTCTCGCTGTGTCCCCCTCTCTCTCGCTGTGTCCCCCTCTCACTCGTGGTGTCCCGCTCTCTCTCGCTGTGTCCCCCTCTCTCTCGCTGTGTCCCGCTCTCTCTCTCTCTCGCTGTGTCCCGCTCTCTCTCTCGCTGTGTCCCCCTCTCTCTCGCTGTGTTCCCCTCTCTCTCGCTGTGTCCCATTCTCTCTCGCTGTGTCCCTCGCTCTCGCTGTGTCCTTCGCTCTGTGTCCCTCGCTCTGTGTGTCCCTCGCTCTCGCTGTGTCCCTTGCTCTCGCTGTGTCCCTCGCTCTCGCTGTGTCCTTCGCTCTGTGTCCCTCGCTCTGTGTGTCCCTCGCTCTGTGTGTCCCTCGCTCTGTGTGTCCCTCGCTCTGTGTGTCCCTCGCTCTGTGTGTCCCTCGCTCTGTGTGTCCCTCGCTCTGTGTGTCCCTCGCTCTGTGTGTCCCTCGCTCTCGCTGTGTCCCTCGCTCTCTCTGTCCCTCGCTCTCTGTGTCCCTCTCTCTCTTTGTCCCTCGCTCTCTCTGTGTCCCTGGCTCTCTCTGTGTCCCTCGTTCTCGCTGTGTCCCTCGCTCTCGCTGTGTCCCTCGCTCTCTGTGTCCCTCGCTCTCGCTGTGTCCCTCGCTCTCGCTGTGTCCCTCGCTCTCGCTGTCCCTCGCTCTCTGTGTCCCTTGCGCTCTCTGTGTCCCTCGCTCTCGCTGTGTTCCTCGCTCTCGCTGTGTCCCTCGCTCTCTGTGTCTCTCACTCTCTGTGTCCCTCGATCTCTGTGTCCCTCGATCTCTGTGTCCCTCGCTCTCGCTGTGTCCCTCGCTCTCGCTGTGTCCCTCGCTCTCGCTGTGTCCCTCGCTCTGTGTCCCTCGCTCTGTGTCCCTCGCTCTGTGTCCCTCGCTCTCTGTGTCCCTCGCTCTCTGTGTCCCTCGCTCTCTGTGTCCCTCGCTCTCTGTGTCCCTCGCTCTCTGTGTCCCTCGCTCTCGCTGTGTTCCTCGCTCTCGCTGTGTCCCTCGCTCTCTGTGTCCCTCGCTCTCTGTGTCCCTCGCTCTCGCTGTGTTCCTCGCTCTCGCTGTGTCCCTCGCTCTCGCCGTGTCCCTCGATCTCCGTGTGTCCCTCGCACTCGATGTGTCCCTCGCTCTCGATGTGTCCCTCGCTCTCGCTGTGTCCCTCGCTCTCTCTGTCCCTCGCTCTCTCTGTCCCTCGCTCTCACTGTCCCTCGCTCTCACTGTCCCTCGCTCTCTCTGTCCCTCGCTCTCTCTGTCCCTCGCTCTCTCTGTCCCTCGCTCTCTGTGCGTCCCTCGCTCTCTGTGCGTCCCTCGCTCTCTGTGTCCCTCGCTCTCTGTGTCCCTCGCTCTCTGTGTCCCTCGCTCTCGATGTGTCCCTCGCTCTCGATGTGTCCCTTGCTCTCTCGCTGCGTCCCTCTCTCTCTCGCTGCGTCCCTCTCTCTCTCGCTGCGTCCCTCTATCTTTTGCTGCGTCCCTCTCTCTCTCGCTGCGCCCCTCTCTCGCTGTGTCCCTCTCTCTCTCTCGCTGTGTCCCTCTCTCTCTCGCTGCGTCCCTCGCTCTCTGTGCGTCCCTCGCTCTCTGTGCGTCCCTCGCTCTCTGTGCGTCCCTCGCTCTCTTTGCGTCCCTCGCTCTCTGTGAGTCCCTCGCTCTCTCTGTCCCTTGCGCTCTGTGTCCCTCGCTCTCGCGGTGTCCCTCGCTCTCGCTGTGTCCCTCGCTCTCTGTGCGTCCCTCGCTCTCTCTGTCCCTCGTGCTCTTTGTCCCTCGCTCTCGCTGTGTCCCTCGCTCTCGCTGTGTCCCTCGCTCTCGCTGTGTCCCTCGTTCTCGCTGTGTCCCTCGCTCTCTGTGCGTCCCTCGCTCTCTCTGTCCCTCGCGCTCTGTGTCCCTCGCTCACTGAGTCCCTCTCTCCCTCTGTGTCCCTGTCTCTCTCTGTGTCCTTTTATCTCACTCTATCCCTCTCTTTCACTGCGTACCTCTTTCTATCTGTGTCACTCTCTCTGGGTCCCTCTCCGTGTCCCCCTCTCACTGTCTCTCTTGCTGTGTCCCTCTCTCTCGCGCTGTGTCCCTCTCTCTCGTGCTGTGTCCCTCTCTCTCGTGCTGTGTCCCTCTCTCTCGCGCTGTGTCCCTCTCTCTCGCGCTGTGTCCCTCTTCTCGCGCTGTGTCCCTCTCTCTAGCGCTGTGTCCCTCTCTCTAGCGCTGTGTCCCTCTCTCTTACGCTGTGTCCCTCTCTCTTGCGCTGTGTCCCTCTCTCTCGCGCTGTGTCCCTTTCTTCGCGCTGTGTCCCTCTCTCTAGCGCTGTGTCCCTCTCTCTAGCGCTGTGTCCCTCTCTCTAGCGCTGTGTCACTCTCGAGCTGTGTCCCTCACTCTCGAGCTGTGTCCCTCTCTCTCGCGCTGTGTCCCCCTCTCTCTCGCTGTGTCCCCCTCTCTCTCGCTGTGTCCCCCTCTATCTCGCTGTGTCCCCCTCTCTCTCGCTGTGTCCCCCTCTCTCTCGCTGTGTCCCCTATCTCTCGCTGTGTCCCCCTCTCTCTTGCTGTGTCCCCCTCTCACTCGTGGTGTCCCGCTCTCTCTCGCTGTGTCCCCCTCTCTCTCGCTGTGCCCCGCTCTCTCTCTCTCTCGCTGTGTCCCGCTCTCTCTCTCGCTGTGTCCCCCTCTCTCTCGCTGTGTTCCCCTCTCTCTCGCTGTGTCCCATTCTCTCTCGCTGTGTCCCTCGCTCTCGCTGTGTCCTTCGCTCTGTGTCCCTCGCTCTGTGTGTCCCTCGCTCTCGCTGTGTCCCTTGCTCTCGCTGTGTCCCTCGCTCTCGCTGTGTCCTTCGCTCTGTGTCCCTCGCTCTGTGTGTCCCTCGCTCTGTGTGTCCCTCGCTCTGTGTGTCCCTCGCTCTGTGTGTCCCTCGCTCTGTGTGTCCCTCGCTCTCGCTGTGTCCCTCGCTCTCGCTGTGTCCCTCGCTCTCGCTGTGTCCCTCGCTCTCGCTGTGTCCCTCGCTCTCTCTGTCCCTCGCTCTCTGTGTCCCTCTCTCTCTTTGTCCCTCGCTCTCTCTGTGTCCCTGGCTCTCTCTGTGTCCCTCGTTCTCGCTGTGTCCCTCGCTCTCGCTGTGTCCCTCGCTCTCTGTGTCCCTCGCTCTCGCTGTGTCCCTCGCTCTCGCTGTGTCCCTCGCTCTCGCTGTGTCCCTCGCTCTCGCTGTCCCTCGCTCTCTGTGTCCCTTGCGCTCTCTGTGTCCCTCGCTCTCGCTGTGTTCCTCGCTCTCGCTGTGTCCCTCGCTCTCTGTGTCTCTCACTCTCTGTGTCCCTCGATCTCTGTGTCCCTCGATCTCTGTGTCCCTCGCTCTCGCTGTGTCCCTCGCTCTCGCTGTGTCCCTCGCTCTCGCTGTGTCCCTCGCTCTGTGTCCCTCGCTCTGTGTCCCTCGCTCTGTGTCCCTCGCTCTCTGTGTCCCTCGCTCTCTGTGTCCCTCGCTCTCTGTGTCCCTCGCTCTCTGTGTCCCTCGCTCTCTGTGTCCCTCGCTCTCGCTGTGTTCCTCGCTCTCGCTGTGTCCCTCGCTCTCTGTGTCCCTCGCTCTCTGTGTCCCTCGCTCTCTGTGTCCCTCGCTCTCGCTGTGTTCCTCGCTCTCGCTGTGTCCCTCGCTCTCGCCGTGTCCCTCGATCTCCGTGTGTCCCTCGCACTCGATGTGTCCCTCGCTCTCGATGTGTCCCTCGCTCTCGCTGTGTCCCTCGCTCTGTGTCCCTCGCTCTCTGTGTCCCCCGCTCTCTGTGTCCCTCGCTCTCTGTGTCCCTCGCTCTCTGTGTTACATATACATAGAACATACAGTGCAGAAGGAGGCCATTCGGCCCATCGAGTCTGCACCGACCCACATTAATCCCTCACTTCCACCTTATCCCCGCAACCCAATAACCCCTCCCAACCCTTATGGACACTACAGGTAATTTAGCATGGCCAATCCACCTAACCTGCACGTCTTTGGACTGTGGGAGGAAACCGGAGCACCCGGAGGAAACCCACGCAGACACGGGGAGAACGTGCAAACTCCGCACAGACAGTGACCCAGCGGGGAATCGAACCTGGGACCCTGGCGCTGTGAAGCCACAGTGCTAGTCACTTGTGCTACCGTGCTGCCCAATTGCTCGCTCTCGCTGTGTTGCTCGCTCTCGCTGTGTTCCTCGCTCTTGCTGTGTCCCTCGCTCTCGCTGTGTCCCTCGCTCTCGCCGTGTCCCTCGATCTCCGTGTCCCTCGCTCTCGATGTGTCCCTCGCTCTCGATGTGTCCCTCGCTCTCGATGTGTCCCTCGCTCTCTGGCTCTTTCGCTGCGTCCCTCTATCTTTTGCTGCGTCCCACTCTCTCTCGCTGCGCCCCTCTCTCGCTGTGTCCCTCTCTCTCTCGCTGCGTCCCTCTCTCTCTCGGTGTCCCTCTCTCTCGCTGTGTCCCTCTCTCTCTCGCTGTGACCCTCTCTCTCTCGCTGTGTCCCTCTCTCTCGCGCTGTGACCCTCTCTCTCTCGCTGTGTCCCTCTCTCTCTCTCGCTGTGTCCCTCGCTCTCTCGCTGTGTCCCTCGCTCTCTCGCTGTGTCCCTCGCTCTCTGTGCGTCCCTCGCTCTCTGTGCGTACCTCGCTCCCTTTGCGTCCCTCGCTCTCTGTGAGTCCCTCGCTCTCTCTGTCCCTTGCGCTCTGTGTCCCTCGCTCTCGCTGTGTCCCTCGCTCTCGCTGTGTCCCTCGCTCTCTGTGCGTCCCTCACTCTCTCTGTCCCTCGCGCTCTGTGTCCCTCGCTCTCGCTGTGTCCCTCGCTCTCGCTGTGTCCCTCGCTCTCTGTGCGTCCCTCGCTCTCTCTGTCCCTCGCGCTCTGTGTCCCTCGCTCTCTGAGTCCCTCGCTCTCTGAGTCCCTCGCTCTCTGAGTCCCTCGCTCTCTGAGTCCCTCGCTCTCGCTGTGTCCCTCGCTCTCTCTGTCCCTCGCTCTCACTGTCCCTCGCTCTCACTGTCCCTCGCTCTCTCTGTCCCTCGCTCTCTCTGTCCCTCGCTCTCTCTGTCCCTCGCTCTCTCTGTCCCTCGCTCTCTGTGCGTCCCTCGCTCTCTGTGCGTCCCTCGCTCTCTGTGTCCCTCGCTCTCTGTGTCCCTCGCTCTCGATGTGTCCCTCGCTCTCGATGTGTCCCTTGCTCTCTCGCTGCGTCCCTCTCTCTCTCGCTGCGTTCCTCTCTCTCTCGCTGCGTCCCTCTATCTTTCGCTGCGTCCCTCTCTCTCTCGCTGCGCCCCTCTCTCGCTGTGTCCCTCTCTCTCTCGCTGTGTCCCTCTCTCTCTCGCTGCGTCCCTCGCTCTCTGTGCGTCCCTCGCTCTCTGTGCGTACCTCGCTCTCTTTGCGTCCCTCGCTCTCTTTGCGTCCCTCGCTCTCTGTGAGTCCCTCGCTCTCTCTGTCCCTTGCGCTCTGTGTCCCTCGCTCTCGCGGTGTCCCTCGCTCTCGCTGTGTCCCTCGCTCTCTGTGCGTCCCTCGCTCTCTCTGTCCCTCGTGCTCTTTGTCCCTCGCTCTCGCTGTGTCCCTCGCTCTCGCTGTGTCCCTCGCTCTCGCTGTGTCCCTCGTTCTCGCTGTGTCCCTCGCTCTCTGTGCGTCCCTCGCTCTCTCTGTCCCTCGCGCTCTGTGTCCCTCGCTCACTGAGTCCCTCGCTCTCGCTGTGTCCCTCGCTCTCTCTGTCCCTCGCTCTCTCTGTCCCTCGCTCTCACTGTCCCTCGCTCTCACTGTCCCTCGCTCTCACTGTCCCTCGCTCTCTCTGTCCCTCGCTCTCTCTGTCCCTCGCTCGCTGTGTCCCTCGCTCTCTTTGCGTCCCTCGCTCTCTGTGCGTCCCTCGCTCTCTGTGCGTCCCTCGCTCTCTGTGTCCCTCGCTCTCTGTGTCCCTCGCTCTCGCTGTGTTCCTCGCTGTCGCTGTGTCCCTCGCTCTCGCCGTGTCCCTCGATCTCCGTGTCCCTCGCTCTCGATGTGTCCCTCGCTCTCGATGTGTCCCTCGCTCTCGATGTGTCCCTCGCTCTCGATGTGTCCCTCGCTCTCTGGCTCTCTCGCTGCGTCCCTCTCTCTCTCGCTGCGTCCCTCTCTCTCTCGCTGCGTCCCTCTATCTTTCGCTGCGTCCCTCTCTCTCTCGCTGTGCCCCTCTCTCGCTGTGTCCCTCTCTCTCTCGCTGTATCCCTCGCTCTCTCGCTGTGTCCCTCTCTCTCTCTCGCGGTGACCCTCTCTCTCTCGCTGTGTCCCTCTCTCTCGCGCTGTGACCCTCTCTCTCTCGCTGTGTCCCTCTCTCTCTCTCGCTGTGTCCCTCTCTCTCGCTGTGTCACTCGCTCTCTCGCTGTGTCCCTCTCTCTCGCTGTGTCCCTCTCTCTCTCGCTGTGTCCCTCTCTCTCTCGCTGTGTCCCTCTCCCTCTCGCTGTGTCCCTCTCTCTCTCGCTGTGTCCCTCTCTCTCATGCTGTGTCCCTCTCTGTGCATCCCTCGCTCTCTGTGCGTCCCTCGCTCTCTGTGCGTACCTCGCTCTCTTTGCGTCCCTCGCTCTCTGTGAGTCCCTCGCTCTCTCTGTCCCTTGCGCTCTGTGTCTCTCGCTCTCGCTGTGTCCCTCGCTCTCGCTGTGTCCCTCGCTCTCGCTGTGTCCCTCGCTCTCGCTGTGTCCCTCGCTCTCTGTGCATCCCTCGCTCTCTCTGTCCATCGCGCTCTGTGTCCCTCGCTCTCGCTGTGTCCCTCGCTCTCGCTGTGTCCCTCGCTCTCGCTGTGTCCCTCGCTCTCGCTGTGTCCCTCGCTCTCGCTGTGTCCCTCGCTCTCGCTGTGTCCCTCGCTCTCGCTGTGTCCCTCGCTCTCTGTGTGTCCCTCGCTCTCTCTGTCCCTCGCGCTCTGTGTCCCTCGCTCTCTCTGTCCCTCGCTCTCGCTGTGTCCCTCGCTCTCGCTGTGTCCCTCGCTCTCTCTGTCCCTCGCTCTCTCTGTCCCTCGCTCTCACTGTCCCTCGCTCTCACTGTCCCTCGCTCTCACTGACCCTCGCTCTCTCTGTCCCTCGTCTCTCTGGCCCTCGCTCGCTGTGTCCCTCGCTCTCTTTGCGTCCCTCGCTCTCTGTGCGTCCCTCGCTCTCTGTGCGTCCCTCGCTCTGTGTCCCTCGCTCTCTGTGTCCCTCGCTCTCTGTGTCCCTCGCTCTCTCGCTGTGTCCCTCTCTCTCTCGCTGTGTCCCTCTCTCTCTCGCTGTGACCCTCTCTCTCTCGCTGTGTCCCTCTCTCTCTCGCTGTGTCCCTCTCTCTCGCGCTGTGACCCTCTCTCTCTCGCTGTGTCCCTCTCTCTCTCGCTGTGTCCCTCTCTCTCTCGCTGTGTCCCTCTCTCTCTCGCTGTGTCCCTCTATCTTTCGCTGCGTCCCTCTCTCTCTCGCTGCGCCCCTCTCTCGCTGTGTTCCTCTTTCTCTCGCTGTGTCCCTCTCTCTCTCGCTGTGTCCCTCTCTCTCTCGCTGTGACCCTCTCACTCTCGCTGTGTCCCTCTCTCTCGCGCTGTGACCCTCTCTCTCTCGCTGTGACCCTCTCTCTCTCGCTGTGTCCCTCTCTCTCTCGCTGTGTCCCTCTCTCTCTCGCTGTGTCCCTCTCTCTCTCGCTGTGTCCCTCTCTCTCTCGCTGTCTCCCCGTCTCTCTCGCTGTGTCCCTCTCTCTCTCGCTGTGTCCCTCTCTCTCTCGCTGTGTCCCTCTCTCTCTCGCTGTGTCCCTCTCTCTCTCGCTGTGTCCCTCTCCATCTCGCTGTGTCCCTCTCTCTCTCGCTGTGTCCCTCTCTCTCGCTGTGTCCCCCTCTCTCTCGCTGTGTCCTCTCTCTCGCTGTGTCCCTCTCTCTCTCGCTATGTCCCTCCCTCTCTCGCTGTGTCCCTCTCTTTCTCGCTGTGTCCCTCGCTCTCGCTGTGTCCCTCGCTCTCGCTGTGTCCCTCGCTCTCACTGTGCCCCTCGCTCTCGCTGTGCCCCTCGCCCTCGCTGTGTCCCTCGCCCTCGCTGTGTCCCTCGCTCTCGCTGTGTCCCTCGCTCTCGCTGTGTCCCTCGCTCTCGCTGTGTCCCTCGCTCTCACTGTGTCCCTCGCTCCCTTTTGTCACTCGCTCCCTTTTGTCCCTTGCTCCCTTTTGTCCCTTGCTCTTCGTGTCCCTCGCTCTGCGTGTCCCTCGCTCTGCGTGTCCCTCGCTCTGTGTGTCCCTCGCTCTCCGTGTCCCTCCCTCTCTAGGTCCCTCGCTCTCCGTGTCCCTCTCCCTCTCCGTGTCCCTCGCCCTCTGTGTCCGTCTCTCTCTAGCTCGCTTGCTGCGTCCCTCTCTCTCTCTCTGTCCCACTCTCTCTCACTGTGTCCCTCGCTCTCTGTGTCCCTCGCTCTCTGTGTCCCTCGCTCTCTGTGTCCCTCGCTCTCTGTGTCCCTCGCTCTCTGTGTCCCTCGCTCTCTGTGTCCCTCTCTCTGTATCCCTCTCTCTGTGTCCCTCGCTCTGTGTCCCTCGCACTGTGTCCCTCGCTCTCTGTGTACCTCGCTCTCGGTGTCCCTCACTCTGTGTCCCTCTCTCTGTGTCCCTCTCTCTGTGTCCCTCTCTCTGTGTCCCTCGCTCTGTGTCCCTCGCTCTGTGTCCCTCGCTCTGTGTGTCCCTCGCTCTGTGTGTCCCTCGCTCTGTGTGTCCCTCGCTCTGTGTGTCCCTCGCTCTGTGTGTCCCTCGCTCTTTGTGTCCCTCGCTCTGTGTGTCCCTCACTCTGTGTCCCTCGCTCTCTGTGTCCCTCGCTCTCTGCGTCCCTCGCTCTGCGTCCCTCGTGCTCTGCGTCCCTCGTGCTCTGCGTCCCTTGCGCTCTGCGTCCCTCGCTCTCTCTGTGCCCCCGCTCTCACTGCGTCCCTCGCTCTCTCTGTGTCCCTCGCTCTCTCTGTGTCCCTCGCTCTCTCTGTGTCCCTCGCTCTCTCTGTGTCCCTCGCTCTCTCTGTGTCCTCGCTCTCTCTGTGTCCCTCGCTCTCTCTGTGACCCTCGCTCTCTCTGTGTCCCTCGCTCTCTCTGTGTCCTCGCTCTCTCTGTGTCCCTCGTTCTCTCTGTGTCCCTCTCTCTCTCTGTGTCCCTTGCTCTCTCTGTGTCCCTCGCTCTCTCTGTGTCCCTCGCTCTCTCTGTGTCCCTCGCACTCTCTGTGTCCTTCGCTCTCTCTGTGTCCCTCGCTCTCTCTGTGTCCCTCGCGCTCTGTGTCCCTCGCTCTCGCTGTGTCCCTCGCTCTCGCTGTGTCCCTCGCTCTCGCTGTGTCCCTCGCTCTCGCTGTGTCCCTCGCTCTCGCTGTGTCCCTCGCTCTCGCTGTGTCCCTCGCTCTCTGTGCGTCCCTCGCTCTCTCTGTCCCTCGCTCCTCTGTGTCCCTCGCTCTCTCCGTCCCTCGCTCTCGCTGTGTCCCTCGCTCTCTCTGTCCCTCGCTCTCTCTGTCCCTCGCTCTCACTGTCCCTCGTTCTCTCTGTCCCTCGCTCTCTCTGTCCCTCGCTCGCTGTGTCCCTCGCTCACTTTGCGTCCCTCGCTCTCTGTGCGTCCCTCGCTCTCTGTGCGTCCCTCGCTCTCTGTGTCCCTCGCTCTCTGTGTCCCTCGCTCTCTCCGTCCCTCGCTCTCGCTGTGTCCCTCGCTCTCTCTGTCCCTCGCTCTCTCTGTCCCTCGCTCTCACTGTCCCTCGCTCTCTGTCCCTCGCTCTCTCTGTCCCTCGCTCGCTGTGTCCCTCGCTCACTTTGCGTCCCTCGCTCTCTGTGCGTCCCTCGCTCTCTGTGCGTCCCTCGCTCTCTGTGTCCCTCGCTCTCTGTGTCCCTCGCTCTCGCTGTGTCCCTCGCTCTCGCTGTGTCCCTCGCTCTCGCTGTGTCCCTCGCTCTCTGGCTCTCTCGCTGCGTCCCTCTCTCTCTCGCTGCGTCCCTCTATCTTTCGCTGCGTCCCTCTCTCTCTCGCTGCGCCCCTCTCTCGCTGCGCCCCTCTCTCGCTGTGTCCCTCTCTCGCTGTGTCCCTCTCTCTCTCGCTGTGTCCCTCTCTCTCTCTCGCTGTGTCCCTCTCTCTCTCTCGCTGTGACCCTCTCTCTCTCGCTGTGTGACTCTCTCTCGCGCTGTGACCCTCTCTCTCTCGCTGTGTCCCTCTCTCTCTCGCTGTGTCCCTCTCTCTCGATGTGTCCTTCCCTCTCTCTGTCCCTCGCTCTCTGTGTCCCTCGCTCTGTGTGTCCCTCTCTCTCGCTGTGTCCCTCTCTCTCTCGCTGTGTCCCTCTCTCTCTCGCTGTGTACCTCTCTCTCTCGCAGTGTCCCTCTCTCTCTCGCTGTCTCCCCGTCTCTCTCGCTGTGTCTCTCTCTCTCTCGCTGTGTCCCTCTCTCTCTCGCTGTGTCCCTCTCTCTCTCTCGCTGTGTCCCTCTCTCTCTCGCTGTGTCCCTCTCTCTCATGCTGTGTCCCTCTCTGTGCATCCCTCGCTCTCTGTGCGTCCCTCGCTCTCTGTGCGTACCTCGCTCTCTTTGCGTCCCTCGCTCTCTGTGAGTCCCTCGCTCTCTCTGTCCCTTGCGCTCTGTGTCCCTCACTCTCGCTGTGTCCCTCGCTCTCGCTGTGTCCCTCGCTCTCGCTGTGTCCCTCGCTCTCGCTGTGTCCCTCGCTCTCGCTGTGTCCCTCGCTCTGTGTGCGTCCCTCGCTCTCTCTGTCTATCGCGCTCTGTGTCCCTCGCTCTCGCTGTGTCCCTCGCTCTCGCTGTGTCCCTCGCTCTCGCTGTGTCCCTCGCTCTCGCTGTGTCCCTCGCTCTCTGTGCGTCCCTCGCTCTCTCTGTCCCTCGCGCTCTGTGTCCCTCGCTCTCTCCGTCCCTCGCTCTCGCTGTGTCACTCGCTCTCTCTGTCCCTCGCTCTCTCTGTCCCTCGCTCTCACTGTCCCTCGCTCTCACTGACCCTCGCTCTCTCTGTCCCTCGCTCTCTCTGTCCCTCGCTCGCTGTGTCCCTCGCTCTCTTTGCGTCCCTCGCTCTCTGTGCGTCCCTCGCTCTCTGTGCGTCCCTCGCTCTCTGTGTCCCTCGCTCTCTGTGTCCCTCGCTCTCTGTGTCCCTCGCTCTCTGTGTCCCTCGCTCTCTGTGTCCCTCGCTCTCGCTGTGTCCCTCGCTCTCGCTGTGTCCCTCGCTCTCGCTGTGTTCCTCGCTCTCGCTGTGTTCCTGGCTCTCGCTGTGTCCCTCGCTCTCGCTGTGTCCCTCGATCTCCGTGTCCCTCGCTCTCGATGTGTCCCTCGCTCTCGATGTGTCCCTCGCTCTCGATGTGTCCCTCGCTCTCTGGCTCTCTCGCTGCGTCCCTCTATCTTTCGCTGCGTCCCTCTCTCTCTCGCTGCGCCCCTCTCTCGCTGTGTCCCAATCTCTCTCGCTGTGTCCCTCTCTCTCTCGCTGTGTCCCTCTCTCTCTCGCTGTGACCCTCTCTCTCTCGCTGTGTCCCTCTCTCTCGCGCTGTGACCCTCTCTCTCTCGCTGTGTCCCTCTCCATCTCGCTGTGTCCCTCTCTCTCTCGCTGTGTCCCTCTCTCTCGCTGTGTCCCTCTCTCTCTCGCTGTGTCCCTCTCTCTCGCTGTGTCCCTCTCTCTCTCGCTATGTCCCTCCCTCTCTCGCTGTGTCCCTCTCTCTCTCGCTGTGTCCCTCGCTCTCGCTGTGTCCCTCGCTCTCGCTGTGCCCCTCGCTCTCGCTGTGCCCCTCGCCCTCGCTGTGTCCCTCGCTCTCGCTGTGTCCCTCGCTCTCGCTGTGTCCCTCGCTCTCGCTGTGTCCCTCGCTCTCGCTGTGTCCCTCGCTCTCGCTGTGTCCCTCGCTCTCGCTGTGTCCCTCGCTCCCTTTTGTCACTCGCTCCCTTTTGTCCCTTGCTCCCTTTTGTCCCTCGCTCTGCGTGTCCCTCGCTCTGCGTGTCCCTCGCTCTGCGTGTCCCTCGCTCTGCGTGTCCCTCGCTCTGTGTGTCCCTCGCTCTCCGTGTCCCTCCCTCTCTGTGTCCCTCGCTCTCCGTGTCCCTCTCCCTCTCGGTGTCCCTCGCCCTCTGTGTCCGTCTCTCTCTAGCTCGCTTGCTGCGTCCCTCTCTCTCTCTCTGTCCCACTCTCTCTCACTGTGTCCCTCGCTCTCTGTGTCCCTCGGTCTCTGTGTCCCTCGCTCTCTGTGTCCCTCGCTCTCTGTGTCCCTCTCTCTGTGTCCCTCTCTCTGTATCCCTCTCTGTGTCCCTCTCTCTGTGTCCCTCGCTCTGTGTCCCTCGCTCTGTGTCCCTCGCTCTCTGTGTACCTCGCTCTCTGTGTCCCTCACTCTGTGTCCCTCTCTCTGTGTCCCTCTCTCTGTGTCCCTCTCTCTGTGTCCCTCGCTCTGTGTCCCTCGCTCTGTGTCCCTCGCTCTGTGTGTCCCTCGCTCTGTGTGTCCCTCGCTCTGTGTGTCCCTCGCTCTGTGTGTCCCTCGCTCTGTGTGTCCCTCGCTCTGTGTGTCCCTCGCTCTGTGTCCCTCGCTCTCTGTGTCCCTCGCTCTGCGTCCCTCGTGCTCTGCGTCCCTCGTGCTCTGCGTCCCTTGCGCTCTGCGTCCCTCGCTCTCTCTGTGCCCCCGCTCTCGCTGCGTCCCTCGCTCTCTCTGTGTCCCTCGCTCTCTCTGTGTCCCTCGCTCTCTCTGTGTCCCTCGCTCTCTCTGTGTCCTCGCTCTCTCTGTGTCCCTCGCTCTCTCTGTGACCCTCGCTCTCTCTGTGACCCTCGCTCTCTCTGTGTCCTCGCTCTCTCTGTGTCCCTCGTTCTCTCTGTGTCCCTCGCTCTCTCTGTGTCCCTCGCTCTCTCTGTGTCCCTCGCTCTCTCTGTGTCCCTCGCTCTCTCTGTGTCCCTCGCACTCTCTGTGTCCTTCGCTCTCTCTGTGTCCCTCGCTCTCTCTGTCCCTCGCTCGCTGTGTCCCTCGCTCACTTTGCGTCCCTCGCTCTCTGTGCGTCCCTCGCTCTCTGTGCGTCCCTCGCTCTCTGTGTCCCTCGCTCTCTGTGTCCCTCGCTCTCGCTGTGTCCCTCGCTCTCGCTGTGTCCCTCGCTCTCGCTGTGTCCCTCGCTCTCTGGCTCTCTCGCTGCGTCCCTCTCTCTCTCGCTGCGTCCCTCTATCTTTCGCTGCGTCCCTCTCTCTCTCGCTGCGCCCCTCTCTCGCTGCGCCCCTCTCTCGCTGTGTCCCTCTCTCGCTGTGTCCCTCTCTCTCTCGCTGTGTCCCTCTCTCTCTCTCGCTGTGTCCCTCTCTCTCTCTCGCTGTGACCCTCTCTCTCTCGCTGTGTGACTCTCTCTCGCGCTGTGACCCTCTCTCTCTCGCTGTGTCCCTCTCTCTCTCGCTGTGTCCCTCTCTCTCGATGTGTCCTTCCCTCTCTCTGTCCCTCGCTCTCTGTGTCCCTCGCTCTGTGTGTCCCTCTCTCTCGCTGTGTCCCTCTCTCTCTCGCTGTGTCCCTCTCTCTCTCGCTGTGTACCTCTCTCTCTCGCAGTGTCCCTCTCTCTCTCGCTGTCTCCCCGTCTCTCTCGCTGTGTCTCTCTCTCTCTCGCTGTGTCCCTCTCTCTCTCGCTGTGTCCCTCTCTCTCTCTCGCTGTGTCCCTCTCTCTCTCGCTGTGTCCCTCTCTCTCATGCTGTGTCCCTCTCTGTGCATCCCTCGCTCTCTGTGCGTCCCTCGCTCTCTGTGCGTACCTCGCTCTCTTTGCGTCCCTCGCTCTCTGTGAGTCCCTCGCTCTCTCTGTCCCTTGCGCTCTGTGTCCCTCACTCTCGCTGTGTCCCTCGCTCTCGCTGTGTCCCTCGCTCTCGCTGTGTCCCTCGCTCTCGCTGTGTCCCTCGCTCTCGCTGTGTCCCTCGCTCTGTGTGCGTCCCTCGCTCTCTCTGTCTATCGCGCTCTGTGTCCCTCGCTCTCGCTGTGTCCCTCGCTCTCGCTGTGTCCCTCGCTCTCGCTGTGTCCCTCGCTCTCGCTGTGTCCCTCGCTCTCTGTGTCCCTCGCTCTCTCTGTCCCTCGCGCTCTGTGTCCCTCGCTCTCTCCGTCCCTCGCTCTCGCTGTGTCACTCGCTCTCTCTGTCCCTCGCTCTCTCTGTCCCTCGCTCTCACTGTCCCTCGCTCTCACTGACCCTCGCTCTCTCTGTCCCTCGCTCTCTCTGTCCCTCGCTCGCTGTGTCCCTCGCTCTCTTTGCGTCCCTCGCTCTCTGTGCGTCCCTCGCTCTCTGTGCGTCCCTCGCTCTCTGTGTCCCTCGCTCTCTGTGTCCCTCGCTCTCTGTGTCCCTCGCTCTCTGTGTCCCTCGCTCTCTGTGTCCCTCGCTCTCGCTGTGTCCCTCGCTCTCGCTGTGTCCCTCGCTCTCGCTGTGTTCCTCGCTCTCGCTGTGTTCCTGGCTCTCGCTGTGTCCCTCGCTCTCGCTGTGTCCCTCGATCTCCGTGTCCCTCGCTCTCGATGTGTCCCTCGCTCTCGATGTGTCCCTCGCTCTCGATGTGTCCCTCGCTCTCTGGCTCTCTCGCTGCGTCCCTCTATCTTTCGCTGCGTCCCTCTCTCTCTCGCTGCGCCCCTCTCTCGCTGTGTCCCAATCTCTCTCGCTGTGTCCCTCTCTCTCTCGCTGTGTCCCTCTCTCTCTCGCTGTGACCCTCTCTCTCTCGCTGTGTCCCTCTCTCTCGCGCTGTGACCCTCTCTCTCTCGCTGTGTCCCTCTCCATCTCGCTGTGTCCCTCTCTCTCTCGCTGTGTCCCTCTCTCTCGCTGTGTCCCTCTCTCTCTCGCTGTGTCCCTCTCTCTCGCTGTGTCCCTCTCTCTCTCGCTATGTCCCTCCCTCTCTCGCTGTGTCCCTCTCTCTCTCGCTGTGTCCCTCGCTCTCGCTGTGTCCCTCGCTCTCGCTGTGCCCCTCGCTCTCGCTGTGCCCCTCGCCCTCGCTGTGTCCCTCGCTCTCGCTGTGTCCCTCGCTCTCGCTGTGTCCCTCGCTCTCGCTGTGTCCCTCGCTCTCGCTGTGTCCCTCGCTCTCGCTGTGTCCCTCGCTCCCTTTTGTCACTCGCTCCCTTTTGTCCCTTGCTCCCTTTTGTCCCTCGCTCTGCGTGTCCCTCGCTCTGCGTGTCCCTCGCTCTGCGTGTCCCTCGCTCTGCGTGTCCCTCGCTCTGTGTGTCCCTCGCTCTCCGTGTCCCTCCCTCTCTGTGTCCCTCGCTCTCCGTGTCCCTCTCCCTCTCGGTGTCCCTCGCCCTCTGTGTCCGTCTCTCTCTAGCTCGCTTGCTGCGTCCCTCTCTCTCTCTCTGTCCCACTCTCTCTCACTGTGTCCCTCGCTCTCTGTGTCCCTCGGTCTCTGTGTCCCTCGCTCTCTGTGTCCCTCGCTCTCTGTGTCCCTCTCTCTGTGTCCCTCTCTCTGTATCCCTCTCTGTGTCCCTCTCTCTGTGCCCCTCGCTCTGTGTCCCTCGCTCTGTGTCCCTCGCTCTCTGTGTACCTCGCTCTCTGTGTCCCTCACTCTGTGTCCCTCTCTCTGTGTCCCTCTCTCTGTGTCCCTCTCTCTGTGTCCCTCGCTCTGTGTCCCTCGCTCTGTGTCCCTCGCTCTGTGTGTCCCTCGCTCTGTGTGTCCCTCGCTCTGTGTGTCCCTCGCTCTGTGTGTCCCTCGCTCTGTGTGTCCCTCGCTCTGTGTGTCCCTCGCTCTGTGTGTCCCTCGCTCTGTGTGTCCCTCGCTCTGTGTCCCTCGCTCTCTGTGTCCCTCGCTCTGCGTCCCTCGTGCTCTGCGTCCCTCGTGCTCTGCGTCCCTTGCGCTCTGCGTCCCTCGCTCTCTCTGTGCCCCCGCTCTCGCTGCGTCCCTCGCTCTCTCTGTGTCCCTCGCTCTCTCTGTGTCCCTCGCTCTCTCTGTGTCCCTCGCTCTCTCTGTGTCCTCGCTCTCTCTGTGTCCCTCGCTCTCTCTGTGACCCTCGCTCTCTCTGTGACCCTCGCTCTCTCTGTGTCCTCGCTCTCTCTGTGTCCCTCGTTCTCTCTGTGTCCCTCGCTCTCTCTGTGTCCCTCGCTCTCTCTGTGTCCCTCGCTCTCTCTGTGTCCCTCGCTCTCTCTGTGTCCCTCGCTCTCTCTGTGTCCCTCGCACTCTCTGTGTCCTTCGCTCTCTCTGTGTCCCTCGCTCTCTCTGTGTCCCTCGCACTCTGTGTCCCTCGCTCTCTCTGTGTCCCTTGCTCTCTCTGTGTCCCTCGCACTCTCTGTGTCCCTCGCTCTCTCTGTGTCCCTCGCTCTCTCTGTGTCCCTCGCTCTCGCCCTGTCCCTCGCTCTCGCCGTGTCCCTCGATCTCCGTGTCCCTCGCTCTCGTTGTGTCCCTCGCTCTCGATGTGTCCCTCGCTCTCTGGCTCTCTCGCTGAGTCCCTCTCTCTCTCTCGCTGCGTCCCTCGCTCTGCGCGCCTCCCTCGCTCTGTGCACCTCCCTCACTCTGTGAGTGAATGTGTAAAGCAGTGAATGAGTGTGTCATAGAGTAAGTGTAAGAGTGAGAACGAGTGTGTGTGAGTGTAAGAGTGAGAGTGAGTGAGTACGAGTGAGTGTGTGAACAGTGTGTTTGTATAAGAGTGACTGAGTGTGTAAGACTGAGCGTGTGAGTGAATGTGAATGAGCGTGAGTCTGTGGGAGTGAGTGTGGGAGTGTGTATGTGAGTGTGAGTGATTGCAAGTGTGGGTGAGTGTGCAACAGTGAGTGAGTTAATGTGTAAAAGTGAGTGAGTGTGTGTGTAAGAGTGTGTGCGTATGTAAGAATGTGTGAGTAATAGTGAGTGTGAGTGAGGGTGTGAGTATGTAAGAGTGAGTGTGAGTGTGTCAGATCATGTGTGTGAGTCAGTGTGTAAGAATGAGTGAGTGTTTGTGTAAGTGTGAGTGTAAGAGGAGTGTGTAAGCGTGAGTGAGTGAGTAATTGTGTGTAAATGAGTGTGAATGATTGTGTCTGTCTGAGAGAGAGTGATTGAGCGTGTAAGAGTGAGTTAGTGTGTGAATGTGTAAGAGTGAGTGAGCGTGTGAGTGTATGAGTGAGGAAGTGTGTGAGTGAGTGTGAGTGAGAGAGTGTGTAAGAGTGAGTGAGTGTGAGTGAGAGAGTGTGTAAGAGTGAGTGAGTAATTGTGTGTAAGTTAGTGTGAATGAGTGAGTGTGTGTGAATGTGTAAGAGTGAGTGTGTGTGAATGTGTAAGAGTGAGTGTGTGTGAATGTGTAAGAGTGAGTGAGCGTGTGAGTGTATGAGTGAGGATGTGAGTGTCTGAGTATGTGTGAGTGAGTGTGAGTGAGAGAGTGTGTAAGAGTGAGTGAGTGTGAGTGAGAGAGTGTGTAAGAGTGAGTGAGTAATTGTGTGTAAGTTAGTGTGAATGAGTGAGTCAGTCTGTGTGTGAGTGAGAGTGAGTGAATTCAAACTGAATTCAAATGACCTCCTGCGAATTTAATTTCACCCTCCATATTTATGTCTTGGCCTAAAACACAGGCTTCATTCCAGAATTAAACCCGCTTCAAGTTAAGGGACTTTAATTCTGGGCAATCGAGATTACTTTACAGTCAATGGATTCATTTTAAAAGTGACCACACTATCGTTAATTTTGTGAATTCTGCAGGCAACCTGGGCACAGGGAGAGCCCAACAAATGATGACCACTTTCAAAATTGAGTTCAGAGTTTCTGATCTGAGATTTCTCTCTCTCTCTACCAGATTGCAGAGTGAGTATGTGTTAGCGTGT
This sequence comes from Scyliorhinus torazame, assembly GCF_047496885.1. Lineage (NCBI taxonomy): Eukaryota > Metazoa > Chordata > Chondrichthyes > Carcharhiniformes > Scyliorhinidae > Scyliorhinus > Scyliorhinus torazame. The sequence goes on along the minus strand of NC_092710.1, from coordinate 57,363,168 downwards.
GGGAGTGAGTGTGTCAGAGTGACAGTGTGTAAGAGTCTGTGTGAGAGTGAGTGTGAGAGTCAGTGAGTGTGTGAGTCAGTGAGTGTGTGAGAGTCAGTGAGTGTGAGAGTCAGTGTGTGAGAGTCAGTGAGTGTGTGAGAGTCAGTGAGTGTGTCACAGTCAGTGAGTGTGTAAGAATGAGTTAAATCTAACCCCTCGATTAGATTGCACATTGTATCGCACTGCAGTGTATCTGTAAACGGCGAGTGTGTGTAAGGGTGAGTGTGTCTAAGAGTGAGCGAGTCAGTGTGTGAGTATGTCAATGTGAGTGACTGTGTAAGTGAGTTTGAGTGTGAGCGAGTTAGTGTGTAAGAATGAGTGAGTAGGTGAGTGAGTGTGCAAGTGTGTGTGCAAGAGTGGGTGTGAGTGATTTTGTAAGAGTGAGTGAGTGTGTGAGGGAGTGTGAGTGCGAGTGTAGGAGTGTGTGTGAGTGAATGTATAAGAATAAGTGTGCACGTGAGTGAGTGTAAGAGGGCGAGTGTGTGTGTGATTGAATGTGTAAGAGTGAGTGCAGGAGTGTGAGTGAGTGTGCGAGTGAGTGTTTAAGTGTGAGAGTGAGTGTTTAATAATGAGTGAGTGTGTAGGAATAAGTGAGTTTCAGTGTGTAAATGAGTGTGTATGAGTGAGTAACTGTATAATAGTGAGCGAGTGTGAGTCAGGGTCAGTTAGTTAGTAAGTGAGTGAGAGTGTGTTAGTGAGTGATTGTGTAAGAGTGTGAATGAGTGATTAAGTCTGTGAGAGTGTAGGAGTGATTGTGGAAGAGTAAGTGATTTAGTGTGTGGTTGAGTATGTGAGTGGGTAAGAGAGTGAGTTTGTAAGAGGGAGACGGTGTGCATGAATGAGTGTGTGCCATTGAGTGTGTGATTGAGTGAGCATGAGGTAGTGAGTGTTCGAGTTAGTGCATGAGTGTGAGTGAATGAGTTAGTGAGTGTGTGTAAGGATGTGTGTGTGTGACAGAGTCAGTGTGTAATTGAGTGAGTGTAAGAGCGAGATTTAGTGAGTACGAGTGTGCGAGTGAGTATGTGTGTCCAAAAGTGAGAGTAGGTGAGTGTAAGAGTGAGAGTGAATGTGTGAAAATGTGTGCGTAAGAGTGAGTATAAGAGTGACTGAGTGTGGAAGTGTGTAAGAGTGAGTGTGAATGATAGTGAGTATGTGTTAGTGTGAGTGTGTGTGGAAGAGTGAGTTTGAATCAGTGAGTGAGCCTGAGTGAGTGTGTAAGAGTGAGCGAGTTAGTGTGTGAGTGGGCATGTAAGTGTGAGTAACTGAATGTGTAAGTGAGTGAGTGAATATCTGAGAGTGAGTGTGTGTTAGCGTATGGGAGTGAGTGTATCAGAGTGAGTGAATGAGTGTGTGAGTGACAGTGCATGTGAGTGAGTGTGAAGGTGAGTAAGAGTATGTAAGAGTGAGTGTGTGTGAGCGAATGTGTAAGAGTGAGTGTTTAAGTGTGAGTGAGTGTGGAAGAGTGAGTGAGTGGGAGACTGAGGGAGTGTAGGAATGAGTGAGTGCCTGTGTACGAGTGAGTTTCTGTGTACAGGTGAGTGTGTAAGAGTGAATGAGGGTGTGTAAGTGTGAGTGAGTGCGTAAGAGTATATTTGTAAGAGTGTGAGTGAGTGTGTATGAGTGAGTTAAATCTAACCCCTCGATTAGATTCCAGTCTGTAACTCACTCCCGGGTATCTGTTATTCTATATATAAACCATCCTGAACCCCTCGATTAGATTCCAGACTGTAACTCACTCCCGGGTATCTGTTATTCTATATATAAACTACCCTGAACCCCTCGATTAGATTCCAGTCTGTAACTCACTCCCGGGTATCTGTTATTCTATATATAAACTACCCTGAACCCCTCGATTAGATTCCAGTCTGTAACTCACTCTTGGTATCTGTTATTCTGTATATAAACTACCCTGAACCCCTCGATTAGATTCCAGTCTGTAACTCACTCTTGGTATCTGTTATTCTGTATATAAACTACCCTGAACCCCTCGATTAGATTCCAGTCTGTAACTCACTCTTGGTATCTGTTATTCCATATATAAACTATCCTGAACCCCTCGATTAGATTCCAGTCTGTAACTCACTCCCGGGTATCTGTTATTCTATATATAAACCATCCTGAACCCCTCGATTAGATTCCAGTCTGTAACTCACTCCCGGGTATCTGTTATTCTATATATAAACCATCCTGAACCCCTCGATTAGATTCCAGTCTGTAACTCACTCCCGGGTATCTGTTATTCTATATATAAACCATCCTGAACCCCTCAATTAGATTCCAGTCTGTAACTCACTCCCGGGTATCTGTTATTCTATATATAAACCATCCTGAGCCCCTCGATTAGATTCCAGTCTGTAACTCAATCCCGGGTATCTGTTATTCTATATATAAACCATCCTGAACCCCTCGATTAGATTCCAGTCTGTAACTCACTCCTGGGTATCTGTTATTCTATATATAAACCATCCTGAACCCCTCGATTAGATTCCAGTCTGTAACTCACTCCCGGGTATCTGTTATTCTATATATAAACCATCCTGAACCCCTCGATTAGATTCCAGTCTGTAACTCACTCCCGGGTATCTGTTATTCTATATATAAACCATCCTGAACCCCTCGATTAGATTCCAGTCTGTAACTCACTCCCAGGTATCTGTTATTCTATATATAAACCATCCTGTACCCCTCAATTAGATTCCAGTCTGTAACTCACTCCCGGGTATCTGTTATTTTACATATAAACCATTGTGAACCCCTCGATTAGATTCCAGTCTGTAACTCACTCCCGGGTATCTGTTATTCTATATATAAACCATCCTGAACCCCTCGATTAGATTCCAGTTTGTAACTCACTCCCGGGTATCTGTTATTCTATATATAAACTACCCTGAACCCCTCGATTAGATTCCAGTTTGTAACTCACTCCCGGGTATCTGTTATTCTATATATAAACTATCCTGAATCCCTCGATTAGATTCCAGTCTGTAACACACTCCTGGGTATCTGTTACTCTGTATATAATCTATCCCGAAGCCCTCCATTAGATTGCAGTCTGTAACTCACTCCCGGGTATCTGTTATTCTATATATAAACCATCCTGAACCCCTCGATTAGATTCCAGTCTGTAACTCACTCCCGGGTATCTGTTATTCTATATATAAACCATCCTGAACCCCTCGATTAGATTCCAGTCTGTAACTCACTCCCGGGTATCTGTTATTCTATATATAAACCATCCTGAACCCCTCGATTAGATTCCAGTCTGTAACTCACTCCCGGGTATCTGTTATTCTATATATAAACTATCCTGAACCCCTCGATTAGATTCCAGTCTGTAACTCACTCCCGGGTATCTGTTATTCTATATATAAACTATCCTGAATCCCTCGATTAGATTCCAGTCTGTAACTCACTCTTGGGTATCTGTTATTCTATATATAAACCATCCTGAACCCCTCGATTAGATTCCAGTCAGTAACTCACTCCCGGGTATCTGTTATTCTGTATATAATCTATCCCGAAGCCCTCCATTAGATTGCAGTCTGTAATTCATTCCCAGATATAATTTAATCTGTGTATTCACCAACGATATGCCGGACTGAGATGAGGAGGAATTTTGTCACTCAGATGGTGGTGAATCCTGGGAATTCTCTATCCCAGAGGGATGTGGAGACTCCGCCATTGAGCCGGCTCTAGACTGCAATTGATGGGTCAGTAAGAGGCACGGGGATAGGGCAGGAACACGGGGTTGAAATGGAAGAAGCTCCATGATCATATTGACTGGTGGAGCGAGCTGGAAGGGCTGAATGGTTCAGGCCTGCTCCTCTTCCTTGTGGTCTGTTATTGCTAATTATTTCTATGTTTATCTATTTAAGATTATCCGGAAAAGTGGGATGCGAATGAATTCTGCATCGTTTTTGATTTGGATATTGGAATAATCATCATTTGGGGTAAGTTCTGTTATGTTGATAATTCCCTATCTTCTTTAAAAATAAAACCCTTCCTTTGGAAACATTGCCTAATTCCCTCTACTTGCTGTAAATATCTTAGCAGCTTCTGTTGTGGAAATTGTAGAGGAACATTTATTCCATTTGTAACCCCACGCTGTACCTGTCCTGGGAGTGTTTGATAGGGACAGTGTAGAGGGAGCTTTACTCTGTATCTAACCCCGTGCTGTACCTGTCCTGGGAGTGTTTGCTGGGGACAGTGTAGAGGGAGCTTTACTCTGTATCTAACACCGTGCTGTACCTGTCCTGGGAGTGTTTGATGGGGACAGTGCAGAGGGAGCTTTACCCTTTATCTAACCCCGTGCTGTACCTGTCCTGGGAGTGTTTGATGGGGACCGTGTAGTGGGAGCTTTACTCTGTATCTAACCCCGTGCTGTACCTGTCCTGGGAGTGTTTGATGGGGACAGTGCAGAGGGAGCTTTACCCTTTATCTAACCCCGTGCTGTACCTGTCCTGGGAGTGTTTGATGGGGACAGTGTCGATGCAGCTTTACTCTGTATCTAACCCGTGCTGTACCTGTCCTGGGAGTGTTTGATGGGGACAGTGCAGAGGGAGCTTTACTCTGTATCTAACCCCGTGCTGTACCTGTCCTGGGAGTGTTTGATGGGGACAGTGTAGAGGGAGCTTTACTCTGTATCTCGCCCCGTGCTGTACCTGTCCTGGGAGTGTTTGATGGGGACAGTGTAGAGGGAGCTTTACTCTGTATCTAACTCCTTATTCATGGGTCACTAAACGCTAGCGTGTGGGTCCATTAAGCAATCAGGAAGGCCAATGGTACGTTAACTTTCATCGCTCGGGGTTATTAGTACAGGGTTTAAGATGACTTGCTGCAATTGTACAGAGCCTTGGTCACAACACACCTGGACCATTGTATAGAGTTTTGTTCTCCATATCTAAGGAAGGATATACTTGCTGTAGAAGGAGTGTAATGGAGATTCACCAGACGAATCCCTGGGATGGTGAAGTTGTCTGATGAGGAGAGATTGAGGAAAATGTACCTGTGTTCCCGAGAGTGCCGAAAAATGAGAGGTGATCTTGAAACATACACAATTCACATGGGGCATCACAAGATAGATGTCGGTTGGATGATCTCCGACTGGTGAGATTAGAACCAGGGGGAGGGGGCACAGTCTCAAACCATAAGACCATAAACATAGAAGCAGAATTAGGCCACTCGGCCCATCGAGTCTGCTCCGCCATTCAATCATGGCTGATATGCCAGAATTAGGGCAGCACGGTAGCCTTGTGGATAGCACAAATGCTTCACAGCTCCAGGGTCCCAGGTTCGATTCCGGCTTGGGTCACTGTCTGTGCGGAGTCTGCACATCCTCCCGTGTGTGCGTGGGTTTCCTCCGGGTGCTCCGGTTTCCTCCCACAGTCCAAAGATGTGCAGGTTAGATGGATTGGCCATGATAAATTGCCCTTAGTGTTCAAAATTGCCCTTAGTGTTGGGTGGGGTTACTGGGTTGTGGGGATAGGGTGGAGGTGTTGACCTTGGGTAGGGTGCTCTTCCCAAGAGCCGGTGCAGACTCGATGGGCCGGGTGGCCTCCTTCTGCACTGTAAATTCTATGAAATATTTTTCTAATTCCCATTCTCCTGTCTTCTCTCCATAACCCCATATCCCCTTATTGATCAAGAACCTATCTATCTCTGTCTTAGAGACACTCAGTGATTTGGCCTCCACACCCTTCTGCGGCAAAGAGTTCCACAGATTCACCATCCTCTGGCTGAAGGAATTCCTCCTCATCTCTGTTTTAAAGGATCGTCCCTTTACTCTGAGATGGTGTCCTCTGCTTCTAGTTTTTCCTACTAGTGGAAACATCCTCTCCATGTCCACTCTATCCAGGCCTCGCAGTATCCTGTAAGTTTCAATAAGATCCCCCCCTCATCCTTCTAAACTCCAACGAGTACAGACCCAGTGTCCTCAACCATTCCTCATACGACAAGTTCTTCATTCCAGGGATCATTCTTGTGAACCTCCTCTGGACCCTTTCCAAGGCCAGCACATCCTTCCTTAGATACCGGGCCCAAAACTGCTCACAATACTCCAAATGGGGTCTGACCAGAGCCTTATACAGACTCAGAAGTACATCCCCGGTCTTGTATTCTAGCCTTCTTGACACGAATGCTCAGAATCAGGAGTAGACCATTGCAGACTGAGATGAGGGGGAATTTCTTCATTCAGAGGGTGGAGAATCTTTGGAATTCTCTGATCCAGAGGGTTGTGGAAGCTCAATCATTGAGCATGTTCCAGACACAACTCGACTGTGTATAATAAAATAGGAATGTGTGTGTGAGTGTGCGTGCGTCTGTGCGTGCCAGGATCTGTTTGAATGGTGGAGCAGACTCGATGGGCCAAATCGCCTACACCTGCTCATATTTTCCTTTGAGACTTAAATGCGTACACAGACACAAGTTCACAGATACACACACACAGCGCGTGCACACACTGACTGATACATACACGGCAACAGATACATACACACACACACACACACACACATGCGTGCATAGACACATATATATTAGCCATTTAAGACAATTTGATAGAATGCTACACATCCTAGTTTGCCGATGACACCAAACATTAGACAGCGTTGTAACCAGCACAGCTGGAAACATCAAATTGCAGGGAGATATTATCATTTTGGCAGTAGACTGAACTGTGGACGTGTTTCTGTGTCGGGAAATGTAAGATGATGTATTTTAGACTTAAAAAGAATAGAACCGTGATCTTTATAAATGATGAGAAGACAGAAACAGTGGAAGTTTAAACTGTACAGATATTTCACAGCTGGATTCACACAATACAGACAGCAATGTGTCGTAGATTTTGGAAGTGCCACAAATGTTGTCCAGTGCAGTGCGAGGCGTACCTCAATGTTTCAATCTTACTGAGAAACTGTCAGCCCACAGGGACAACATTTCTGTATAATACGATTGAAGCACAAGTTCAAATAGTTATGTTTCAAAGTTTAAAATAACCAGTCATTTTTCTGTGCAGCTTTTGGAATCTGTCAGTGGAATTTAGGTGAAAGAGGCAAGTGTTAACAAGAGTATTGGGAACTGATTAGAAGTTTTGATGGAGATAATCCTGCATTATGGAAATGTGTGAGGTCTATTTAGGGTTGGGGAATTGATTGATGATCAAAGCATGTCGTTTTTTGTTATCTTCATCAGACTGACAGCCTTGAAGATTCACAACTTCCATGTGCTGAGAGAAAGGATTGCTTAACCAAGGCCTATTATTCAAATACTTCAGACAAGTGACAAAACAACAGTAACAGAGAATATACAAACAGAGACAAGCAGACATCTGTAATCAGAGCTTAAACTTCATGTTTAAATGTGAAGGGCTGAAATAAACATGAGTCCACCCTGGGATTCGTTGCAATTTGAATTCTGTTTTTCCAAAAAATAAAAATAACTATCTGCAATGAAAAATTCCTTGGACAGGACAGAGGGATTTTGACTCTGTATTTAAGCCCAGACAGTATTTGGGTTGTGAGTGTTTGATGGACAGTATAGAAGAAGCTTCACTCTGAAACACTGGAATTTAGTTTAAGGGGTGATTTAATCACATGCTTCAGAATAATAATTGATATTGTACGTCTCGTGTGTGTCTCAGTGTCAGCTGTGAAACATGCACAGCACAATCTCATCCTGTTTCTGTGTGTCTCTCTCTCTCTCTGAAATTAGCTGGTCCATTTCCTAAATAACCACTGACTAGATTTCAAAAGGGTTCCATTGCCTGTGTAGCAGTTTGTGATACCCAAAGGTTATGAAAAGTGCTTTAGAAAAGTCTGTCCGCAAGCAGTTGTGAGGATATTCAGTCAGTGTGTAACTTGGGTCACACACAGGCCAGATACACCTCTCCAAGTTAAAGGTGGAGAATGGATCTCGCTCCATTTCATAGATCATCATCGAATTTGAAAAATGAAAATGAAAAAATGAAATGAAAATCACTTATTGTCACAAGTAGGCTTCAAATGAAGTTACTGTGAAAAGCCCCTAGTCGCCACATTCCGGCGCCTGTTCGGGGAGGCTGTTACAGTGCAGAAGGAGGCCATTCGGCCCATTAAGTTGCACCGGCTCTTGGAAAGTGCACCCTACCCAAGGTCAACACCTCCACCCTATCCCCATAACCCAGTAACCCCACCCAACACCAAGGGCAATTTTGAACACTAAGGGCAATTTATCATGGCCAATCCACCTAACCCACACATCTTTGGACTGTGGGACGAAACCGGAGCACCCAGAGGAAACCCATGCAGACACGGGGAGGATGTGCAGACTCCGCACAGACAGTGACCCAAGCCGGAATCGAACCTGGGACCCTGGAGCTGTGAAGCAATTGTGCTATCCACAATGCTACCGTGCTGCCCTGAAAGATGTATTTGAAAGATGTATTGACCCAGCCTGTCTGAGTTTGTGTCTGTGTGTGAGTTTGTGTTTGTCTGTATACGTGTTTGTGTGTCTGGGGTGGGGGGGGGGGGGGTGGGGGTGGGGGGAGTTGTTTGTGTGACTCTTTGTGCGGCACGATAGCACAGTGGGTAGCACTGTGGCTTCGCAGCTCCAGGGTCCCGGGTTCGATTCCTGGCACGTTCCTGTGTCTGCGTGGGTTTCCTCCGGGAGCTCCGGTTTCCTCCCACAAGTCTGAAACACGTGCTGTTGGGTAATTTGGGCATTCTGAATTCTCCCTCCGTGTACCCGAACAGGCGGCGGAATGTGGTGACTAGGGGCTTTTCACAGTAACCTCATTGCAGTGTTAATGTAAGCCTACTTGTGACAATAAAGCTTATTATACATGGTAGTCCCACAGGCTCTTACCCTGGGCACATGGTAGTCAGCACTCCAAAAGGGTTAATTGTAGTGTCCACAGCAGTATGGTGTAATGTAGTATTAACTGGGACAAGAGCTTATAGTATAAACAGTGACTGGGTTAACTGCAGTGATCACTGGGAAAGGAGCTAATGTGTTTAAATAGAGATATGGATGAGAACGGTTATATATTACAAGATAATATTCACAATGACATTCTCTAATGCAATAATATTTCAGACATAGTGTAGAGCAGCATTTACAGCTACTGATGCTGCCAGGAAATAAATTGATCCAGGGCTTTGTATCGGATTATTAAAATAGGTTATTGATTAAGGTGGTCTAGTCGCTAAGGCAGGCTCGATCGGCTGAATGGCCCATTACTGTTCCTATGTACCTCTCCTGGGAGTGGTTGATGGGGCAGTGTAGAGGGAGCTTTACTCTGTATCTAACCCCGTGCTGTACCTCTCCTGGGAGTGTTTGATGGGGAGAGTATACAGGGAGCTTTACTCTGTATCTAACCCTGTGCTGTACCTGTCCTGGGAGTGTTTGCCAGGGACAGTGTAGAGGAATCTGTGTCTAACCCCATGATGTACCTTTGCTGGTCGTGTTTGACGGAATTTCAAAATCTCACATAAATGTCTTCTATTAGTTTCTCCATCTCTCTGTTTCTGCTTCTCTCTCTGTCTGCCTGGGAATATTGTCAAAACAAAATCCACGATCAGCAGTCAGCCATTTTAAGTTACTTAATGGTGGCCATTTTAGGTGAGCACAGCACAGTCATTTCTGACATTTGTACACATTGGTATAACAAAATACTGATGGAAAGTGTCTGATTTAAACAGTGATTTGTTGGGGAATGTGGATATAGAAAGGGAGCTGGTTGTCCTTGTACACCAGTCACTGAAAGTGGAGAGGGGGGTGCAGCAAGCAGTTAAGAAGGCCAATGATATGTTGGCCTTCATTGAAAGAGGGATTTGAGTTCATAAGTGGAGATGTCTTACTGCAGTTACACAAGGCCTTGGTGAGAGCATACCTGGAGTATTGCGTACAGTTTCGGTCGCCCTAACTAAGAAAGGATATAGTTGCCAGAGAGGGAGTGCAGCGGAGGGTCAATCGGCTGATAGGGAGGTTGCCGGACTGTCCTACAAGGATAGATTGGTTTGACTGTGGCACAGTGGTTAGCACTGCTGCCTCACAGTGACCCGGGTTAAATTCCGGCCTTGTGTGACTGATTATGTGGAGTTGGCAGTTTCTCCCCGTGTGTGCGTGGGTTTCCTCCGGGTGCTCCGGTTTCCTTCCACAGTCCAAAGATGTGCAGGCCAGGTGGAATGGTCCTGCTAAATTACCCCTTAGTGTCCAAGAAAGATTGTTTAGATTAGGTTAAGGAGTTATTGGGATAGGGCGGGTGACTGAGTTTACATAGAATGCTGTGTCAGAGGGTTGGTGTAGATTCGATGGGCAGAATGGCCTCCCTCTGCATTGTAGGGATTCTATGATTGTGCCTGAATTCACTAGAGCCGAGAAGGATGAGAGGAGATGTTGGCCGTGCTAAATTGCCCCTTAGTGACCCAAAGGTTAGGTGGTGTTACTGGGGTTATTTGGAGAGGCTGGAGGCGTGGGCATAGGTAGGGTGCTCTCTCCGAGGGCCAGTGCAGACTCGATGGGCCAAATGGCCTACTCCTGCAATGTATATTCTATGATTCTGTGAGCTCTGATTGAAATGTATTACATTCCGACAGCGCTGTTCAGACTATACAGAGGGATGGTGATTTCCACGTTGTACTGCCTCTGCCATGTCTTGGGAGTGATCATGGAGACAGTGTAGAGGAAACTTTACCCAGTATCTAACCCCATGCTGTACCTGTCCTGGGAGTGTTTGATGGGGACAGTGTAGAGGGAGCTTTACTCTGTATACATCATCGTACTGTAGCTGCCCTGGGAATGGGGACAGTGTAGAGGGATGTGTAATCTGTATCTAACCCCATGATGTACTTTTGCTAACAGTGTTTGATGGAGATTCTGAATATTGAATTAATGTATTCTGTATTCTCCCCATCTTCTCTGTCTCTGCATCTCTCTATCTCTCTCTCTGGGAATCTGTCTAAACAAATCCACGATCAGCAGTCAGCCATTTTAAGTTACTTAATGGTGGCCATTTTATGTGAGCACAACACTGAGACAATTCGGACAGTTGTCCAAGTTAGTGTCAAACAAAAACTGAAGGAAAGAGTCAAATTTAAATGGTGATATGTTGGGCAATGTGGATGTACAAAGGGAGCTTGTACACCAGTCACTGAAAGTGGAGAGGGGGGTGCAGCGGAGGGTCAATTGGCTGATAGTGAGATTGCCGGACTGTCCTAGGAGGAGAGATTGGTTCAATAGGGCCTGAACGAGCCCTGTTTCTCCAACCTAACCCTGGAGATCAAATCCCACATTCCTGGTGATTTCTCCACTCTCAAAGATGGAAAGATATTGACCAAGTTTAAAGCAGAGATTGACTGATTTCTAAATCCCAAGACATAAAGGGACATGGGGATAGTGTTGGGGAAAAGACATTGAAGTGAAGATATTTCACAGCTGGATTCACAGAATACAGACAGCAAAGTATCTTAAATGTTGGAAGAGCCACAAATGTCAAACGTTTGGGAAATGATTGGAAACTGTTTGGACTGAGATCTCCTCAGTGACCTGTGTGCAGACCCTACCCCCGACTTTCTGTCAGGAATGTCCCCCTTGGTGTGGTTCCTGTGTCTGCTAAGGAAGACACTTGTCCTGTCTATGGTTATGTTAATTCAGCAGTCAACAAGAGATTCAGCAATGTCCTGTCATTATTTCTGTCTTTGTTTGACAAATGTTTCCCTCTGAGTTTCTGACATGTTTGGAATGACCATTCGTCTGTCGCCTTAGGAAGGCTTTCCATAGAATGAGTAAAAACCAGCAAGAAATCACAGAATGTGAGTTAAACACAACTTCATTTCTGCCTCCATTTTACGAGAAGATTCCTTTTCAAAAAAAATACATTTTACTAAAGTTTTTCGATCAAAAAGAATTTTCCATTTTTACAACTTAGTAACAAAATGTACATTGACCGTTATTTAAACAATATATTAAACTAACAACAAGTGCAGAAAAAGAACAAGAAAAAAGCAATAATAATACTGAAAAAATAAATATAAACAACTAGCATAGAAAGAAAAAAACAAAAAACCCCAAATACAGAATACACCCCCCCCCTCCACCCTGGGTTGCTGCTGCTGTCTTTCCTGTTTTCCCTTATCGCATTGCGAGATAGTCAAGGAACGGTTGCCACCGCCTGGTGAACCCCTGAGCCAAACCTCTTGGTGCGTATTTGATTCGTTCCAATTTTATAAACCCTGCCATGTCGTTTATCCAGGCCTCCACGCCCGGGGGTTTAGCTTCTTTCCACATAAGTAGAATCCTTCGCCGGACTACTCGGGACGCAAAGGCCAAAACATCGGCCTCTCTCGCCTCCTGCACTCCCGGCTCTTCTGCAACCCCAAATATAGCTAACCCCCAGCTTGGTTCGACCCGGACCCCCACCACCTTTGAGATCACTCTTGCCACACCCACCCAGAACCCATGCAATACCGGGCATGACCAAAACATGTGGGTGTGGTTCGCCGGGCTTCCCGCGCACCTATCCTCCACTCCAAAAAATCTACTCAGCCTTGCTCCCGTCATATGCGCCCTGTGTAGAACCTTGAATTGGATCAGGCTAAGCCTGGCACACGAGGACGAGGAATTTACCCTGCTTAGGGCATCTGCCCACAGCCCCTCCTCAATCTCTTCCCCCAGCTCTTCCTCCCATTTACCCTTCAGCTCCTCTACCATCGTCTCCCCCTCGTCTCTCATTTCCCTGTATATATCGGTGCCTTTACCTTCACCGACCCATGCTCCCGAAATCACTCTGGCCTTGGTCCCTTCCGCCGGGAGCTGCGGAAATTCCCTCACCTGTTGCCTCGCAAATGCCCTCACTTGCATGTATCGGAAGACATTCCCTGGTGGCAACTTATATTTTTCTTCCAGCGCTCCCAGACTCGCAAACGTCCCGTCTACAAACAGGTCCTTCAGCTTCCTAATTCCTGCTCGCTGCCAACATTGAAATCCCCCATCTATCCTCCCCGGGACGAACCTGTGGTTATTCCTTCTCGGGGACCACACCGAGGTACCCGTCACTCTCCTGTGACGTCTCCACTGCCCCCAGATCTTCAAGGTCGCCACCACCACTGGGTTTGTGGTGTACCTTTTCGGGGAGAACGGTAGCGGCGCCGTCACCAGAGCTTTTAGACTCGTTCCCTTACAGGACGCCATCTCTAACTTTTTCCACGCCGCACCCTCTTCCTCCCTCATCCACTTACAGACCATCGACACATTGGCGGCCCATTAGTAGTCGCTCAGACTCGGCAGTGCCAATCCACCTCTGTCCCTACTGCGCTGCAGGAACCCCCTCTTTACCCTCGGGGTCTTTCCAGCCCACACAAAGCTCATAATGCTCCTGTCTATTTTTTTGAAAAAGGCCTTTGTGATCAGGATGGGGAGGCACTGAAACACGAAAAGAAACCTCGGGAGGACCACCATTTTAACAGCCTGTACTCTGCCCGCCAATGACAGGGGCACCATATCCCACCTCTTAAAGTCCTCCTCCATCTGCTCTACCAGTCGCGTCAGGTTAAGTTTATGCAGGGTTCCCCAGTTCCTGGCCACCTGAATCCCCAGGTATCGAAAATTCCTTGCCACTCTCCTCAGCGGCAGAGCATCTATCCCCCTGCCCTGTTCCCCGTGGTGCATCACAAAAAGCTCACTCTTTCCCATATTTAATTTGTATCCGAGAACTCTCCAAACTCCCTGAGTATCTGCATTACCTCTGGCATCCCCTCCACGGGGTCCGCCACATATAACAGTAAATCATCTGCGTATAGTGACACTCGATGTCCCTCTCCCCCTCTAAGCACCCCCCTCCACTTCTTAGAGTCCCTCAGCGCTATGGCCAATGGTTCAATTGCCAACGCGAACAGTAACGGGGACAGGGGGCATCCCTGTCTTGTACCCCTATGTAGTCGAAAGTATCCCGATCTTTGCCTGTTTGTAACGACGCTTGCCACCGGGGCCCGGTACAAGAGTCTGACCCATCTAATAAACCCCTCCCCGAACCCAAATCTCTTCAGCACCTCCCACAGATAGTCCCACTCCACCCTATCGAATGCCTTCTCGGCATCCATCGCCACCACTATCTCTGCCTCCCCCTCCGGTGGGGGCATCATCATCACCCCCAGCAACCTTCGTATATTGGCATTCAATTGTCTCCCCTTTACAAACCCTGTCTGGTCGTCATGTACCACCCCTGGGACACAATCCTCTATCCTTGTCGCCATCACTTTGGCCAGCAGTTTGGCGTCTACATTTAGGAGGGAGATGGGCCTGTATGACCCGCACTGCAGCGGGTCTTTGTCTCGTTTCAGAATTAGCGATATCGTCGCCTCCGACATTGTCGGGGGTAATGTCCCCCTTTCCTTAGCCTCATTAAAGGTTCTCGCCAAAAGCGGGGCCAGCAGGTCCATATACTTGTTATAAAATTCCACCGGGAACCCATCTGGTCTCGGGGCCTTCCCTGCCTGCATGTTCCCTATTCCTTTGATCACCTCATCCACCTCAATCTGCGCCCCCAGACCTGCCACCTCCTGCCCCTCCACCCTCGGGAACTCTAGCTGATCCAAAAAGTGTATCATTCCTTCTTTCCCCTCCGGGGGTTGGGACCTATATAGCCTCTCATAAAATGACTTAAACACCCCGTTCACCCTCACCGCTCTCTGCTCCATCCTTCCCTCCCCGTCCCTAACACCTCCGATCTCTCTCGCCGCCCCCCTCTTCCTAAGTTGTTGGGCCAACAATCGGCTCGCCTTTTCCCCATATTCGTGTTGTATTCCCTGTGCCTTCCTCCACTGCGTCTCCGCCTTACCCGTGGTCAGCAGGTCAAACTCCGTCTGTAGTCTCCATCTTTCCCTGTATAGCTCTTCATCCGGGGCCTCCGCATACTGCCTATCCACCCTCAGAATCTCCCCAATCAGTCTCTCCCTTTCTTTACCCTCTTGTTTCCCCTTGTGGGCTCTTATGGAAATCAGCTCCCCCCTAACCACCGCCTTCAGCGCCTCCCATACTACTCCCACCTGGACCTCTCCATCATCATTGACCTCTAGGTATCTTTCAATACATCCCCTCACCCTTCCACATAGCCCCTCGTCCTCCAACAGTCCCATGTCGAATCTCCAAAGTGGGCGCTGCTCCTTCTCCTCTCCTAGATCCAGATCCACCCAATGTGGGGCGTGATCTGAAACGGCTATAGCCGAGTATTCCGTTCCTGCCACTTTCGGGATCAGCGCCCTTCCTAGGACAAAAAAGTCTATCCGGGAGTATACTTTATGGACGTGGGGGAAGAAGGAAAACTCTTTACTCCTCGGTCTAGCAAATCTCCAGGGATCCACTCCTCCCATCTGCTCCATAAATCCCTTAAGCACTTTGGCCGCTGCCGGCCTTCTCCCGGTCCTTGATCTGGACCGGTCCAGCTCTGGGTCCAGCACCGTGTTGAAGTGCCCCCCCCCATTACCAAATTACCATCTCTAGGTCCGGGATGCGCCCCAACATACGCTTCATAAAACCCGCGTCATCCCAGTTCGGGGCATATACGTTCACCAGCACCACCGCCTCACCTTGCAATCTGCCACTCACCATCACGTACCTGCCCCCACTGTCCACCACTATGGTCTTAGCCTCAAACGATACCCGTTTCCCCACCAGTATTGCCACCCCTCTATTTTTCGCATCTAAGCCTGAGTGGAATATGTGTCCCACCCATCCTTTCCTTAATCTGACCTGATCCGCCAATTTCAGGTGCGTCTCCTGAAGCATAACCATATCCGCCTTCAGTCTCTTTAGGTGCACAAACACCCTTGCCCTCTTAATCGGCCCGTTCAACCCTCTCACGTTCCACGTGATCAATCGCGTTGGGGGGCCCTTCACCGCCCGCCCCCCCCATCGTCAACTAGCCATCCCCTTTTTAAACCAGCTCCTCACCCGGGTCCCACGCACCCGTTTGTCCCCCAGACGGCGCCCTCCTGCCCCGACCATCCCATCCCGTATCAGCTCCCCCTTACCCTCAGCAGCAGCAACCCAGTTAATTCCCCCCCCCCCGCCCCCCGCTAGATTCCCTTCTAGCTTGATTGCTCCCCCCATATTGCTTCCGGGAGTCAGCAAACTCTGGCTGACCTCGGCTACCCCCGTTTACCCTTGGCCTCCCTGCGTGTGAGGCCCCCTTCCTTCCTGCACCCACATTTCCCGCCGCAATTTCCATAGCGCGGGAAAAAACCCACGCTTCCCTCTCGGCCCTGCCCCTAGTGGCGCAGCTCCCTCTCCCCTTCCCTGTCCCCTTCCCCACCGGCGCCCACATTTCTTCGTGTCTCCCGTCTAACATTTTTACAGATAAGCCCTCCCCCTCTCCCCCCTTTACATTTCTTTGCCACCACCTCGCTACTTCTTTCCAAACATCAATTCCTCAAATCTAGTCCAACTTCTCTTCTTGAATAAATGTCCACGCCTCCTCTGCCGTCTCGAAGTAGTGGTGTTTGCCCTGGTGTGTAACCCACAGTCTTGCCGGCTGCAGCATTCCAAATTTTACTTTCTTCCTGTGGAGCACCGCCTTGGCCCGATTGAAACTCGCCCTCCTTCTCGCCACCTCCGCACTTCAATCCTGATACACGCGGATCACCGCGTTCTCCCACCTGCTACTCCGTGTCTTCTTAGCCCATCTCAGGACCATCTCCCTGTCCTTGTAGCGGTGGAACCTCACCACTATTGCTCGCGGTATTTCCCCTGCCTTTGGTCTTCTCACGAGGACCCGGTATGCTCCCTCCACTTCCAGGGGGCCCGTCGGGGCCTCAGCTCCCATTAAAGTATGGAGCATCGTACTCACATACGCCCCAACATCAGCTCCCTCTGTCCCTTCGGGGAGACCCAAAATGTAGTGCCTCGTGCGTCTCCGTCTTCACCACCAAGCCCTGTATCTCGTCTTCATTCTCGGCTGCCTTTGCCTTCACTCCACGGAGCTCCATCGCCTGGGTCTTTTGCGTCTCCTTCAATCCCTCGATTGCCAGCAACATCGGCGCCAGAACCTCTTTCTTGAGCTCCTCCACACATCGTCGGAGGAACTCCTGCTGTTCCGGGCCCCAGACCATCTGGGTTCCCTCAGCCGCCATCTTGCTTCTCCCTTCTCTTCTCTGCCGCTGCTCCAGAGGATCCTCCGCAATCTGGCCACTACTATCGCTTCTTTCCATCCACACCCGGGGGGACTCCTTCCTTTGTCGCCTCACACTGGGTTTGGCCGTAAATAATTTCCGTTGGGGCTCCCGATAAGAGCCCAAAAGTCCGTTAAAACGGGAGGTGCCGAAACGTGCGACTTAGCTGGTCATCACCACAACCGGAAGTCTTACGAGTAGATTCCTGGCCTCAAGATCAAAGCTCATTGCAAAGTTTCACTTCATATTTTACGTGTTGTTCACAGACAGATTTCTTCAATGAGCTGCGCTATAAATTTGGATTCGATTTGATTTCTCACTGTGAGATGTAAAGTTTATTCCTGAATCAATACACGGTCATCGGCAACAACATCATTTTATTAGACAAGGGGGTTCAATCCTCTGATGCCAATTCCTGAGATTGGAATTAATAATGAATCAATTTGGATTCAGTGAAAACGGTTAGTTTGGTAACCCCAACTGCTTTCTGTTAACTCGCCCCTCACTCTCCTCACCTTGTTTTTAATTTGGGGAATTCTGCAGGCAGCTTGTGCACAGGAAGAGCCCAGAAATGGGGCACTTTCAAAATTCAGTTCAGAGTCTCTGAAGATGAATTTCTTTCTCTCTTTCTAGTTGAACATGTACAAACTGACAGCGGGCATATTGATTGCACAGTAAGATTCCACAATCTGGGGCGCGTTTCTCCGACCCCCCACCGACCGGCGTGAATCCCGCCCCCGCCGTGTCGCGGATTCTCCGCCACCAGAGATTCGGCGGGGGTGGGAGTCGCACCGCGCCGGTCGGCAGGAACCCCCCCGGCGATTCTCCGGTCCGCGATGGGCCGAAGTCCCGCTGCTGTCAACCCATGCCAGCCGGCGTGGATTGAACCACCTTTGGGACGGCGGGACACGGCGGCGCAGGCAGGCTCCGGGGACCTGGGGGGGGGGGGGCGCGGGGCGATCTGGCCCCGCAGGGTGCCCCCACGGTGGCCTGGCCCGCGATCGGGGCCCACCGATCCGGATGGTCTCCACCATGGCGGAGGCGGAAGAGACCCCCTCCACTGCGCATGCGCGGGGATGCCGTGAGCGGCCGCTGACATTCCCGCGCATGCGCCGCCCGGCAAAGTCATTTCCACGCCAGCTGGCGGGGCACCAAAGGCCTTTCCCGCCAGCTGGCGGGGTAGAAATCAGTCCGGCGCGGGCCCAGCCCCTCAAGATGTGGGCTCTGCCCCTCACGATGCGGAGACTTCCGCACCTTTGGGGCAGCGCGATGCTGGACTGATTCGCGCCGTTTTTGGCGCCGGTCGGCGGACATCGCGCCAATATCGGAGAATCCCGCCCCAGAAATGTGATCATGGTGGAAAATTCCCCCACGTCCCCTGTGGAAAGGATGAATTAACTCCCTCATTCCCACGTTTAAGTTTAAGACTTTTAACTCGTGACCTTCAAACCCATTCTGCAGTCAGAGAGCTACATTTTAAAAAGTGTGGTCACTGTTGCTGTGTTTTTTGAAAATATTTTCATCCCGATGAGAACGGACTTAACAACATACAAACATTCAGTCAGTCACAACACAAACAAAATACTATTCTCCTCATTTGAGATTTATTCCTTTATTTCCATTAAACCTTTCCTCTCTTCCCTCCCCTTGCCCACTGGTAACAAACAGATCTGCAAATAGAGACAAGAACAGCTTCCATCTCGTCCAGAAACCCCCATCTGAGCCACAAAGGGCTAACTTTACTTTCTCAAGTTTAAGGAATTCCGCAATATCCCTCAACCATGTCGATATTTTTGGCGGATCTTCTGACTTCCCTTCCAATAAAATTAGCCTCCGGGCGATCAATGTGGCAAAGGCCACCACATCGGCCCCGTCCCCATCTATTAGTCCCGGTACTTCCGACACCCCAGAAATTGCCTCATGTGATCCCAGTAATATTTCCACCTCCACAATTTTTGTTCGTGTTTTAAATAGCGAGAGCCAGAAGCCCACTAATCGTGGACGTGACCAGACGATGTGGACATGGTTAACTGGTCCTCCTTTACACTCTCACATTTATCTTCTTCCTCTGTGAGGAATCTGCTCATTCGTTCCTGTGTCATATGGGCCCCTGTGTACATCCTTGCATTGTATCAAGCCCATCCGAGCACATGAAGATGTCGCATTGACCCTGTGTATAATCTCACCCCATAGTCCTCATTCCAACTCCACATCCAACTCTTCCTTCCACTTTTGTTTCATCTCTTCAATCGCTGCTTTCTTTCTGTCCATCAGCCACCTGTAAATGTTAGTAATTCTCCCATCACCAACTCAGCTGGGAGGAGCAATTTCTCCAGCAGCTTGTTCTCTGGTAGGCAAACGAAAGAGGACAACTCCTTTTTCACCAAGTTTCATCATTGAAGATAATTAAACTTCACCTCCCTCTGCATTTTATGTTTCTCCCTCAATTCTTCAAATCTACTTTCCAACAACAAGTCTTTAACCTGTCTCAACCCAGCTTTATGCCACTGTGATAATATTGTATCAAATTTGCCGCCAGGGTGAATCGGTGGTTTCCATAAATAGGGGCTCGCACCGTCAAGTTTACCAAAGCAAAATGGCGTCTCCGCTTGCTCCAGATGCTGAAGGAAGATGCCAGCACCGGGCTTTCTGTAAACCTCCCCGGGGGAAATGGGAGTGGAGCCGCAGCGGAAGTCTGCAAACTAGCACCTTACACGATGCTTCCTCCACCTGTACCCATTCCGCTTCTTCCTCTCCCCACCATTGCCCAATCTTCTCCAAATTCACAGCCCAGTACAAAAGATTGGGAAGCACCAACTCTCCCACCCACCCATTCTTTTAAAATTGTGCTGGACCTTTTGAAGAGAAATCCAATTAATCTCCTTCCATTGACTGATGGAGAAGTGATCTGCCGCATTTTCTATCTGTTTAGAGCAGGGTGTCTGTGTGAGGGTAAGTGTGTTACTGTGTGTGTGGACTTTTCTCTATCTGTCTATCTGCCAGTTGCCCTGGTCCAAGATTCTGTTTCTCTCTCCACAGATGCTGCCTGACCTGCTCAGTATTTTCCCGCATTGGTACAAGAGCGAGGAGGTAATGCTGAACTTATACAAGACACTAGTTAGACCTAAGCTGGAATATTGTGGACAGTTCTGGGCACCACACTATAGGAAGGATGTGAACACACTGGAGCGAGTGCAGAGGAGGTTCACAAGAATGGTTCAGGGATGAGAAACTTCAGTGATGAGGTTAGATTGGAGAGGTTGGGTCTGTTCTCCACGCAGAGAACTGTCCAAGAGGAGATTAGATAGAGGTGTTCAAATTCATGGGGGTGCTGGACAGAGTAGACAGGGAGAAACTGTTCCCACTATTAAGAAGCTCAAGAACGAGAAGACACAGAATTAAAGTGAATTGGCAAAGAAGCAAATATGATGAGAGAAAATGGAAACCGTATAGTGTAGAGAGAGCCCTGCTCGATATCTGACCCCGTGATGTACCTGTCCGGGAGTGTTTGATGGGGACAGTGTAGAGGGAGCTTTACTCTGCATCATCGTACTGTAGCTGCCCTGGGAATGGGGACAGTGTAGAGGGAGCTTTACTCTGTATCTGACCCCGTGATGTACCTGTCCGGGAGTTTTTGATGGGGTCAGTGTAGAGGGAGCTTTACTCTGTATCTAACCCCGTGATGTACCTGTCCGGGAGTTTTTGTTGGGGCAGTGTAGAGGGAGCTTTACTCTGTATCTAACCCAGTGCTGTACCTGTCCTGGGAGTGTTTGATGGGGACAGTGTAGAGGGAGCTTTACTCTGCATCATCGTACTGTAGCTGCCCTGGGAATGTTTGATGGGGACAGTGTAGAGGGATGTGTAACCTGAATCTAACCCCATGATGTACTTTTGCTAACAGTGTTTGATGGAGATTCTGAATCTTGAATTAATGTATTCTGTATTCTCCCCATCTTCTCTGTCTGCATCTCTCTCTCTCTCTCTCTCTGGGAATCTGTCTAAACAAATCCACGATCAGCAGTCAGCCATTTTAAGTTACTTAATGGTGGCCATTTTATGTGAGCACAACACTGAGACAATTCGGACAGTTGTCCAAGTTAGTGTCAAACAAAAACTGAAGGAAAGAGTCAAATTTAAATGGTGGTATGTTGGGCAATGTGGATGTACAAAGGGAGCTTGTACACCAGTCACTGAAAGTAGAGAGGGGGGTGCAACAAGCAGTTAAGAAGACCAATGACATGTTGGCCTTCATTGCAAGAGGGATTTGAGTTCAGAAGTGGAGATGTCTTACTGCAGTTACACAAGGCCTTGGTGAGACCACACCTGGAGTACTGTGTACAGTTTCGGTCTCCCTAACATAGAAAGGATATAGTTGCCAGAGAGGGAGTGCAGCGGAGGGTCAATTGGCTGATAGTGAGATTGCCGGACTGTCCTTGGAGGAGATATTGGTTCAATAGGGCCTGAACGAGCCCTGTTTCTCCAACCTAACCCTGGAGATCAAATCCCACATTCCTGGTGATTTCTCCACTCTCAAAGATGGAAAGATATTGACCAAGTTTAAAGCAGAGATTGACTGATTTCTAAATCCCATTGACATAAAGGGACATGGGGATAGTGTTGGGGAAAAGACATTGAAGTGAAGATATTTCACAGCTGGATTCACAGAATAGAGACAGCAAAGTATCTTAAATTTTGGAAGAGCAACAAACGTCAAACGTTTGGGAAATGATTGGAAACAATTTGGACTGAGATCTCCTCAGTGACCTGTGTGTCGACCCCAACCCCGACTTTCTGTCAGGAATGTCCCCCTCGGTGTGGTTCCTGTGTCTGCTAAGGAAGACACTTGTCCTGTCTATGGTTATGTTAATTCAGCAGTCAACAAGAGATTCAGCAATGTCCTGTCATTATTTCTGTCTTTGTTTGACAAATGTTTCCCTCTGAGTTTCTGACCTGTTTGGAATAACCATTCGTCTGTCGCCTTAGGAAGGCTTTCCATAGAATGAGTAAAAACCAGCAAGAAATCACAGAATGTGAGTTAAACACAACTTCATTTCTGCCTCCATTTTAAGAGAAGATTCCTGGCCACATAAACAAAGCTCATTGCAAAGTTTCACTTCATATTTTACGTGTTGTTCACAGACAGATTTCTTCAATGAGCTGCTCTATAAATTTGGATTCAATTTGACTTTTTCACACTGTGAGATGTAAAGTTTATTCCTGAATCAATACACGGTCATTGGCAACAACATCATTTTATTAGACAAGGGGGTTCAATGGGATTTTTCACTGAAATCCTCTGATGTCAATTCCTGAGATTGGAATTTATAAAGAAACAATTTGGATTCAATGAAAACGGTCATTTTGATAACCCCAATGTCCTGACTGCCTCACGTCCTGGCACCCTCACACCATCACACCCTCATGTCCCCTAACCCTCACATCCTGACCCACTCACGTCCCCGAAACCTCTGATCCAGACCCGCTGTGTACCTCTTTCTGTGTGTGTCCCTCTCTCTCTCCGTGTGCCCGCCTCTCTCTGTTCCTCTCTGTATCCCTCTCTCCCTCTGTGTCCCGCTCTCTCGCTGAGTCCTCCTATCTCACTCTATCCCTCTCTTTCACTGCGTACCTCTTTCTATCGGTGTCACTCGCTCTGTGTCCCTCTCCCTCTATGTGTCCCTCTCTCTGGCTGTGTCCCTCGCTCTCGCTGTGTCCCTCTCTCTGCCTCTCTCGCCGTGTCCCTCTCTCGCTGTGTCCCTCTCTCGCTGTGTCCCTCCCTCGCTCTGTGCGCCTCCCTCGCTCTGTGCGCCTCCCTCGCTCTGTGCGCCTCCCTCGCTCTGTGCGCCTCCCTCGCTCTGTGCGCCTCCCTCGCTCTGTGCGCCTCCCTCGCTCTGTGCGCCTCCCTCGCTCTGTGCGCCTGCCTCGCTCTGTGCGCCTGCCTCGCTCTGTGTGCCTCCCTCGCTCTGTGCGCCTCCCTCGCTCAGTGCGCCTCCCTCGCTCAGTGCGCCTCCCTCGCTCAGTGCGCCTCCCTCGCTCTGTGCGCCTCCCTCGCTCTGTGCGCCTCCCTCGCTCTGTGCGCCTCCCTCGCTCTGTGCGCCTGCCTCGCTCTGTGCGCCTGGCTCGCTCTGTGCGCCTGGCTCGCTCTGTGCGCCTCCCTCGCTCTGTGCGCCTCCCTCGCTCAGTGCGCCTCCCTCGCTCAGTGCGCCTCCCTCGCTCAGTGCGCCTCCCTCGCTCTGTGCGCCTCCCTCGCTCTGTGCGCCTCCCTCGCTCTGTGCGCCTCCCTCGCTCTGTGCGCCTCCCTCGCTCTGTGCGCCTCCCTCGATCTGTGCGCCTCCCTCGATCTGTGCGCCTCCCTCGTTCTGTGCCCCTCCCTCGCTCTGTGCCCCTCCCTCGCTCTGTGCGCCTATATCGCTCTGTGCGCCTCCCTCGCTCTGTGAGCCTCCCTCGCTCTGCGGGCCTCCCTCGCTCTGCGTGCCTCCCTCGTTCTGCGTGCGTCCCTCGCTCTCGTTGTGTCCCTCGCTCTCGCTGTGTCCCTCGCTCTCGCTGTGTCCCTCGCTCTCGCTGTGTCCCTCGCTCTCTGTGTCCCTCGCTCTCGCTGTGTCCCTCGCTCTCGCTGTGTCCCTCGCTCTCGCCGTGTCCCTCGATCTCTCGCTGTGACCCTCTCTCTCTCGCTGCGTCCCTCTCTCTCTCGCTGTGTCCCTCTCTCTCTCGCTGTGACCCTCTCTCTCTCGCTGCGTCCCTCTCTCTCTCACTGTGACCCTCTCTCTCTCGCTGTGTCCCTCTCTCTCTCGCTGTGTCGCTCTCTCTCTCGCTGTGTCCCTCTCTCTCTCGCTGTGTCCCTCTCTCTCTCGCTGTGTCCCTCTCTCTCTCGCTGTGTCCCTCTCTCTCGCTGTGTCCCTCTCTCTCTCGCTGTGTCCCTCTCTCTCTCGCTGTGTCCCTCTCTCTCTCGCTGTGTCCCTCTCTCTCTCGCAGTGTCCCTCTCTCTCTCGCTGTCTCCCCGTCTCTCTCGCTGTGTCCCCCTCTCTCTCGCTGTGGCCCTCTCTCTCTCGCTGTGTCCCTCTCTCTCTCGTTGTGTCCCTCTCTCACATGCTGTGTCCCTCTCTCTCTCTGTGCGTCCCTTGCTCTCTCGCTGTGTCCCTCTCTCTCTCGCTGTGTCCCTCTCTCTCTCGCTGTGTCCCTCTCTCTCTCGCTGTGTCCCTCTCTCTCTCGCTGTGTCCCTCTCACTCGCTGTGTCCATCTCTCTCGCTGTGTCCCTCGCTCTCTGTGTCCCTCGCTCTCTGTGTCCCTCGCTCTCTGTGTCCCTCGCTCTCTGTGTCCCTCGCTCTCTGTGTCCCTCGCTCTCTGTGTCCTTCGCTCTCTGTGTCCCTCGCTCTCTGTGTCCCTCGCTCTCTGTGTCCCTCGCTCTCTGTGTCCCTCGCTCTCTGTGTCCCTCGCTCTCTGTGTCCCTCGCTCTCTGTGTCCCTCTCTCTGTGTCCCTCTCTCTGTGTCCCTCTCTCTGTGTCCCTCTCTCTGTGTCCCTCTCTCTGTGTCGCTCTCTCTGTGTCGCTCTCTCTGTGTCGCTCTCTGTGTCCCTCGCTCTCTGTGTCCCTCGCTCTCTGTGTCCCTCGTTCTCTGTGTCCCTCGCTCTCTGTGCCCCTCGCTCTCTGTGCCCCTCGCTCTCTGTGCCCCTCGCTCTCTGTGTCCTTCGCTCTCTGTGTCCCTCGCTCTCTGTGTCCCTCGCTCTCTGTGTCCCTCTCTCTGTGTCGCTCTCTCTGTGTCGCTCTCTGTGTCCCTCGCTCTCTGTGTCCCTCGCTCTCTGTGTCCCTCGTTCTCTGTGTCCCTCGCTCTCTGTGTCCCTCGCTCTCTGTGTCCCTCTCTCTCTGTGTCCCTCGCTCTGTGTCCCTCTCTCTGTGTCGCTCTCTCTGTGTCGCTCTCTCTGTGTCGCTCTCTCTGTGTCGCTCTCTGTGTCCCTCGCTCTCTGTGTCCCTCGCTCTCTGTGTCCCTCGCTCTCTGTGTCCCTCGCTCTCTGTGTCCCTCGCTCTCTGTGTCCCTCGCTCCCTCTGTGTCCCTCGCTCCCTCTGTGTCCCTCGCTCCCTCTGTGTCCCTCGCTCCCTCTGTGTCCCTCGCTCCCTCTGTGTCCCTCGCTCCCTCTGTGTCCCTCGCTCCCTCTGTGTCCCTCGCTCCCTCTGTGTCCCTCGCTCCCTCTGTGTCCCTCGCTCCCTCTGTGTCCCTCGCTCCCTCTGTGTCCCTCGCTCCCTCTGTGTCCCTCGCTCCCTCTGTGTCCCTCGCTCCCTCTGTGTCCCTCGCTCCCTCTGTGTCCCTCGTTCCCTCTGTGTCCCTCGCTCCCGCTGTGTCCCTCGCTCTCGCTGTGTCCCTCGCTCTCGCTGTGTCCCTCGCTCTCGCTGTGTCCCTCGCTCTCGCTGTGTCCCTCGCTCTCGCTGTGTCCCTCGCTCTCGCTGTGTCCCTCGCTCTCGCTGTGACCCTCGCTCTCGCTGTGTCCCTCGCTCTGTGTGTCCCTCGCTCTGTGTGTCCCTCGCTCTGTGTGTCCCTCGCTCCGTGTGTCCCTCGCTCTGTGTGTCCCTCGCTCTGTGTGTCCCTCGCTCTGTGTGTCCCTCGCTCTGTGTGTCCCTCGCTCTGTGTGTCCCTCG
Organism: Scyliorhinus torazame; assembly: GCF_047496885.1. Taxonomy (NCBI): domain Eukaryota; kingdom Metazoa; phylum Chordata; class Chondrichthyes; order Carcharhiniformes; family Scyliorhinidae; genus Scyliorhinus; species Scyliorhinus torazame. Next base: position 57,337,367 of record NC_092710.1, on the reverse strand, counting down.
CTCTGTGTGTCCCTCGCTCTGTGTGTCCCTCGCTCTGTGTGTCCCTCGCTCTGTGTGTCCCTCGCTCTGTGTGTCCCTCGCTCTGTGTGTCCCTCGCTCTGTGTGTCCCTCGCTCTGTGTGTCCCTCGCTCTGTGTGTCCCTCGCTCTGTGTGTCCCTCGCTCTGTGTGTCCCTCGCTCTGTGTGTCCCTCGCTCTGTGTGTCCCTCGCTCTGTGTGTCCCTCGCTCTGTGTGTCCCTCGCTCTGTGTGTCCCTCGCTCTGTGTGTCCCTCGCTCTGTGTGTCCCTCGCTCTGTGTGTCCCTCGCTCTGTGTGTCCCTCGCTCTGTGTGTCCCTCGCTCTGTGTGTCCCTCGCTCTGTGTGTCCCTCGCTCTGTGTGTCCCTCGCTCTGTGTGTCCCTCGCTCTGTGTGTCCCTCGCTCTGTGTGTCCCTCGCTCTGTGTGTCCCTCGCTCTGTGTGTCCCTCGCTCTGTGTGTCCCTCGCTCTGTGTGTCCCTCGCTCTGTGTGTCCCTCGCTCTGTGTGTCCCTCGCTCTGTGTGTCCCTCGCTCTGTGTGTCCCTCGCTCTGTGTGTCCCTCGCTCTGTGTGTCCCTCGCTCTGTGTGTCCCTCGCTCTGTCTGTCCCTCGCTCTGTCTGTCCCTCGCTCTGTCTGTCCCTCGCTCTGTCTGTCCCTCGCTCTGTCTGTCCCTCGCTCTGTCTGTCCCTCGCTCTGTCTGTCCCTCGCTCTGTCTGTCCCTCGCTCTCGATGTGTCCCTCGCTCTCGATGTGTCCCTCGCTCTCGATGTGTCCCTCGCTCTCGATGTGTCCCTCGCTCTCGATGTGTCCCTCGCTCTCGATGTGTCCCTCGCTCTCGATGTGTCCCTCGCTCTCGATGTGTCCCTCGCTCTCGATGTGTCCCTCGCTCTCGATGTGTCCCTCGCTCTCGATGTGTCCCTCGCTCTCGATGTGTCCCTCGCTCTCGATGTGTCCCTCGCTCTCGATGTGTCCCTCGCTCTCGATGTGTCCCTCGCTCTCGATGTGTCCCTCGCTCTCTGGCTCTCTCGCTGCGTCCCTCGCTCTGCACGCCTCCCTCGCTCTGTGCACCTCCCTCACTCTGTGAGTGAATGTGTAAAGCAGTGAATGAGTGTGTCATAGAGTAAGTGTAAGAGTGAGAACGAGTGTGTGTGAGTGTAAGAGTGAGAGTGAGTGAGTACGAGTGAGTGTGTGAACAGTGTGTTTGTATAAGAGTGACTGAGTGTGTAAGACTGAGCGTGTGAGTGAATGTGAATGAGTGTGAGTCTGTGGGAGTGAGTGTGGGAGTGTGTATGTGAGTGTGAGTGATTGCAAGTGTGGGTGAGTGTGCAACAGTGAGTGAGTTAATGTGTAAAAGTGAGTGAGTGTGTGTGTAAGAGTGTGTGCGTATGTAAGAATGTGTGAGTAATAGTGAGTGTGAGTGAGGGTGTGAGTATGTAAGAGTGAGTGTGAGTCAGTGTGTAAGAATGAGTGAGTGTTTGTGTAAGTGTGAGTGTAAGAGGAGTGTGTAAGCGTGAGTGAGTGAGTAATTGTGTGTAAATGAGTGTGAATGATTGTGTCTGTCTGAGAGAGAGTGATTGAGCGTGTAAGAGTGAGTTAGTGTGTGAATGTGTAAGAGTGAGTGAGCGTGTGAGTGTATGAGTGAGGAAGTGAGTGCCTGAGTATGTGTGAGTGAGTGTGAGTGAGAGAGTGTGTAAGAGTGAGTGAGTGTGAGTGAGAGAGTGTGTAAGAGTGAGTGAGTAATTGTGTATAAGTTAGTGTGTAAGAGTGAGTGTGTGTGAATGTGTAAGAGTGAGTGTGTGTGAATGTGTAAGAGTGAGTGAGCGTGTGAGTGTATGAGTGAGGATGTGAGTGTCTGAGTATGTGTGAGTGAGTGTGAGTGAGAGAGTGTGTAAGAGTGAGTGAGTGTGAGTGAGAGAGTGTGTAAGAGTGAGTGAGTAATTGTGTGTAAGTGAGTGTGAATGAGTGAGTCAGTCTGTGTGTGAGTGAGAGTGAGTGAATTCAAACTGAATTCAAATGACCTCCTGCGAATTTAATTTCACCCTCCATATTTATGTCTTGGCCTAAAATACAGGCTTCATTCCAGAATTAAACCCGCTTCAAGTTAAGGGACTTTAATTCTGGGCAATCGAGATTACTTTACAGTCAATGGATTCATTTTAAAAGTGACCACACTATCGTTAATTTTGTGAATTCTGCAGGCAACCTGGGCACAGGGAGAGCCCAACAAATGATGACCACTTTCAAAATTGAGTTCAGAGTTTCTGATCTGAGATTTCTCTCTCTCTCTACCAGATTGCAGAGTGAGTATGTGTTAGCGTGTGGGAGTGAGTGTGTCAGAGTGACAGTGTGTAAGAGTCTGTGTGAGAGTCAGTGAGTGTGTGAGAGTCAGTGAGTGTGAGAGTCAGTGTGTGAGAGTCAGTGAGTGTGTCAGAGTCAGTGAGTGTGTAAGAATGAGTTAAATCTAACCCCTCGATAAGATTGCACATTGTATCGCACTGCAGTGTATCTGTAAACGGCGAGTGTGTGTAAGGGTGAGTGTGTCTAAGAGTGAGCGAGTCAGTTTGTGAGTATGTCAATGTGAGTGACTGTGTAAGTGAGTTTGAGTGTGTGAGCGAGTTAGTGTGTAAGAATGAGTGAGTAGGTGAGTGAGTGTGCAAGTGTGTGTGCAAGAGTGGGTGTGAGTGATTTTGTAAGAGTGAGTGAGTGTGTGAGGGAGTGTGAGTGCGAGTGTAGGAGTGTGTGTGAGTGAATGTATAAGAATAAGTGTGCACGTGAGTGAGTGTGTAAGAGGGCGAGTGTGTGTGTGATTGAATGTGTAAGAGTGAGTGCAGGAGTGTGAGTGAGTGTGCGAGTGAGTGTTTAAGTGTGAGAGTGAGTGTTTAATAATGAGTGAGTGTGTAGGAATAAGTGAGTTTCAGTGTGTAAATGAGTGTGTATGAGTGAGTAACTGTATAATAGTGAGCGAGTGTGAGTCAGGGTCAGTTAGTTAGTAAGTGAGTGAGAGTGTGTTAGTGAGTGATTGTGTAAGAGTGTGAATGAGTGATTAAGTCTGTGAGAGTGTAAGAGTGAGTGTGGAAGAGTAAGTGATTTAGTGTGTGGTTGAGTATGTGAGTGGGTAAGAGAGTGAGTTTGTAAGAGGGAGACGGTGTGCATGAATGAGTGTGTGCCATTGAGTGTGTGATTGAGTGAGCATGAGGTAGTGAGTGTTCGAGTTAGTGCATGAGTGTGAGTGAATGAGTTAGTGAGTGTGTGTAAGGATGTGTGTGTGTGTGACAGAGTCAGTGTGTAATTGAGTGAGTGTAAGAGTGAGATTTAGTGAGTACGAGTGTGCGAGTGAGTATGTGTGACCAAAAGTGAGAGTAGGTGAGTGTAAGAGTGAGAGTGAATGTGTGAAAATGTGTGCGTAAGAGTGAGTATAAGAGTGACTGAGTGTGGAAGTGTGTAAGAGTGAGTGTGAATTATAGTGAGTATGTGTTAGTGTGAGTGTGGGTGGAAGAGTGAGTTTGAATCAGTGAGTGAGCCTGAGTGAGTATGTAAGAGTGAGCGAGTTAGTGTGTGAGTGGGCATGTAAGTGTGAGTAACTGAATGTGTAAGTGAGTGAGTGAATATCTGAGAGTGAGTGTGTGTTAGCGTATGGGAGTGAGTGTATCAGAGTGAGTGAATGAGTGTGTGAGTGACAGTGCATGTGAGTGAGTGTGAAGGTGAGTAAGAGTATGTAAGAGTGAGTGTGTGTGAGCGAATGTGTAAGAGTGAGTGTTTAAGTGTGAGTGAGTGTGGAAGAGTGTGAGTGAGTGGGAGACTGAGGGAGTGTAGGAATGAGTGAGTGCCTGTGTACGAGTGAGTTTCTGTGTACAGGTGAGTGTGTAAGAGTGAATGAGGGTGTGTAAGTGTGAGTGAGTGTGTATGAGTGAGTGATTGTGTAAGAGTGAGTGAGTGCGTAAGAGTATATTTGTAAGAGTGTGAGTGAGTGTGTATGAGTGAGTTAAATCTAACCCCTCGATTAGATTCCAGTCTGTAACTCACTCCCGGGTATCTGTTATTCTATATATAAACCATCCTGAACCCCTCGATTAGATTCCAGTCTGTAACTCACTCCCGGGTATCTGTTATTCTATATATAAACCATCCTGAACCCCTCGATTAGATTCCAGTCTGTAACTCACTCCCGGGTATCTGTTATTCTATATATAAACCATCCTGAACCCCTCGATTAGATTCCAGTCTGTAACTCACTCCCGGGTATCTGTTATTCTATATATAAACCATCCTGAACCCCTCAATTAGATTCCAGTCTGTAACTCACTCCCGGGTATCTGTTATTCTATATATAAACCATCCTGAACCCCTCGATTAGATTCCAGTCTGTAACTCACTCCCGGGTATCTGTTATTCTATATATAAACTATCCTGAATCCCTCGATTAGATTCCAGTCTGTAACTCACTCTTGGGTATCTGTTACTCTGTATATAATCTATCCCGAAGCCCTCCATTAGATTCCAGTCTGTAACTCACTCCCGGGTATCTGTTATTCTATATATAAGCCATCCTGATACCCCTCGATTAGATTCCAGTCTGTAACTCACTCCCGGGTATCTGTTATTCTATATATAAACTATCCTGAACCCCTCGATTAGATTCCAGTCTGTAACTCACTCCCGGGTATCTGTTATTCTATATATAAACCATCCTGAACCCCTCGATTAGATTCCAGTCTGTAACTCACTCCCGGGTATCTGTTATTCTATATATAAACCATCCTGAACCCCTCGATTAGATTCCAGTCTGTAACTCACTCCCGGGTATCTGTTATTCTATATATAAACCATCCTGAACCCCTCAATTAGATTCCAGTCTGTAACTCACTCCCGGGTATCTGTTATTCTATATATAAACCATCCTGAACCCCTCGATTAGATTCCAGTCTGTAACTCACTCCCGGGTATCTGTTATTCTATATATAAACTATCCTGAATCCCTCGATTAGATTCCAGTCTGTAACTCACTCTTGGGTATCTGTTACTCTGTATATAATCTATCCCGAAGCCCTCCATTAGATTCCAGTCTGTAACTCACTCCCGGGTATCTGTTATTCTATATATAAACCATCCTGAACCCCTCGATTAGATTCCAGTCTGTAACTCACTCCCGGGTATCTGTTATTCTATATATAAACTATCCTGAACCCCTCGATTAGATTCCAGTCTGTAACTCACTCCTGGGTATCTGTTATTCTATATATAAACCATCCTGAACCCCTCGATTAGATTCCAGTCTGTAACTCACTCCCGGGTATCTGTTATTCTATATATAAACTATCCTGAACCCCTCGATTAGATTCCAGTCTGTAACTCACTCCTGGGTATCTGTTATTCTATATATAAACCATCCTGAACCCCTCGATTAGATTCCAGTCTGTAACTCACTCCCGGGTATCTGTTATTCTATATATAAACTATCCTGAACCCCTCGATTAGATTCCAGTCTGTAACTCACTCCTGGGTATCTGTTATTCTATATATAAACTATCCTGAACCCCTCGATTAGATTGCAATCTGTAACTCACTCCTGGGTATCTCTTATTCTGTATATAATCTATCCCGAAGCCCTCCATTAGATTGCAGTCTATAATTCATTCCCAGATATAATTTAATCTGTGTATTCACCAACGATATGCCGGACTGAGATGAGGAGGAATTTTGTCACTCAGATGGTGGTGAATCCTGGGAATTCTCTATCCCAGAGGGATGTGGAGACTCCGTCATTGAGCCGGCTCTAGACTGCAATTGATGGGTCAGTAAGAGGCACGGGGATAGGGCAGGAACACGGTGTTGAAATGGAAGAAGCTCCATGATCATATTGACTGGTGGAGCGAGCTGGAAGGGCTGAATGGTTCAGGCCTGCTCTTCTTCCTTGTGGTCTGTTATTGCTAATTATTTCTATGTTTATCTATTTAAGATTATCCGGAAAAGTGGGATGCGAATGAATTCTGCATCGTTTTTGATTTGGATATTGGAATAATCATCATTTGGGGTAAGTTCTGTTATGTTGATAATTCCCTATCTTCTATAAAAATTAAACCCTTCCTTTGGAAACATTGCCTCATTCCCTCTACTTGCTGTAAATATCCTGGCAGCTTCTGTTGTGGAAATTGTAGAGGAACATTTATTCCATTTGTAACCCCACGCTGTACCTGTCCTGGGAGTGTTTGATAGGGACAGTGTAGAGGGAGCTTTACTCTGTATCTAACCCCGTGCTGTACCTGTCCTGGGAGTGTTTGCTGGGGACAGTGTAGAGGGAGCTTTACTCTGTATCTAACCCCGTGCTGTACCTGTCCTGGGAGTGTTTGATGGGGACAGTGTAGAGGGAGCTTTACTCTGTATCTAACCCCGTGCTGTACCTGTCCTGGGAGTGTTTGATGGGGACAGTGCAGAGGGAGCTTTACCCTTTATCTAACCCCGTGCTGTACCTGTCCTGGGAGTGTTTGAACGGCCAGTGTAGAGGGAGCTTTACTCTGTATCTAACCCCGTGCTGTACCTGTCCTGGGAGTGTTTGCTGGGGACAGTGTAGAGGGAGCTTTACTCTGTATCTAACCCCGTGCTGTACCTGTCCTGGGAGTGTTTGCTGGGGACAGTGTAGAGGGAGCTTTACTCTGTATCTAACCCCGTGCTGTACCTGTCCTGGGAGTGTTTGCTGGGGACAGTGTAGAGGGAGCTTTACTCTGTATCTAACCCCGTGCTGTACCTGTCCTTTGTTTGATGGGGACAGTGTAGAGGGAGCTTTACTCTGTATCTAACTCCTTATTCATGGGTCACTAAACGCTAGCGTGTGGGTCCATTAAGCAATCAGGAAGGCCAATGGTACGTTAACTTTCATCGCTCGGGGTTATTAGTACAGGGTTTAAGATGACTTGCTGCAATTGTACAGAGCCTTGGTCACAACACACCTGGACCATTGTGTAGAGTTTTGTTCTCCATATCTAAGGAAGGATATACTTGCTGTAGAAGGAGTGTAATGGAGATTCACCAGACGAATCCCTGGGATGGTGAAGTTGTCTGATGAGGAGAGATTGAGGAAAATGTACCCGTGTTCCTGAGAGTGCCGAAAAATGAGAGGTGATCTTGAAACATACACAATTCACACGGGGCATCACAAGATAGATGTCGGTTGGATGATCTCCGACTGGTGAGATTAGAACCAGGGGGAGGGGGCACAGTCTCAAACCATAAGACCATAAACATAGAAGCAGAATTAGGCCACTCGGCCCATCGAGTCTGCTCCGCCATTCAATCATGGCTGATATGCCAGAATTAGGGCAGCACGGTAGCCTTGTGGATAGCACAAATGCTTCACAGCTCCAGGGTCCCAGGTTCGATTCCGGCTTGGGTCACTGTCTGTGCGGAGTCTGCACATCCTCCCGTGTGTGCGTGGGTTTCCTCCGGGTGCTCTGGTTTCCTCCCACAGTCCAAAGATGCGCAGGTTAGGTGGATTGACCATGATAAATTGCCCTTAGTGTTCAAAATTGACCTTAGTGTTGGGTGGGGTTACTGGGTTATGGGGATAGGGTGGAGGTGTTGACCTTGGGTAGGGTGCTCTTCCCAAGAGCCGGTGCAGACTCGATGGGCCGGGTGGCCTCCTTCTGCACTGTAAATTCTATGAAATATTTTTCTAATTCCCATTCTCCTGTCTTCTCTCCATAACCCCATATCCCCTTATTGATCAAGAACCTATCTATCTCTGTCTTAGAGACACTCAGTGATTTGGCCTCCACACCCTTCTGCGGCAAAGAGTTCCACAGATTCACCATCCTCTGGCTGAAGAAATTCCTCCTCATCTCTGTTTTAAAGGATCGTCCCTTTACTCTGAGATGGTGTCCTCTGCTTCTAGTTTTTCCTACTAGTGGAAACATCCTCTCCATGTCCACTCTATCCAGGCCTCGCAGTATCCTGTAAGTTTCAATAAGATCCCCCCCTCATCCTTCTAAACTCCAACGAGTACAGACCCAGTGTCCTCAACCATTCCTCATACGACAAGTTCTTCATTCCAGGGATCATTCTTGTGAACCTCCTCTGGACCCTTTCCAAGGCCAGCACATCCTTCCTTAGATACCGGGCCCAAAACTGCTCACAATACTCCAAATGGGGTCTGACCAGAGCCTTATACAGACTCAGAAGTACATCCCCGGTCTTGTATTCTAGCCTTCTTGACACGAATGCTCAGAATCAGGAGTAGACCATTGCAGACTGAGATGAGGGGGAATTTCTTCATTCAGAGGGTGGAGAATCTTTGGAATTCTCTGATCCAGAGGGTTGTGGAAGCTCAATCATTGAGCATGTTCCAGACACAACTCGACTGTGTATAATAAAATAGGAATGTGTGTGTGAGTGTGCGTGCGTCTGTGCGTGCCAGGATCTGTTTGAATGGTGGAGCAGACTCGATGGGCCAAATCGCCTACACCTGCTCATATTTTCCTTTGAGACTTAAATGCGTACACAGACACAAGTTCACAGATACACACACACATGCGCGTGCACACACTGACTGATACATACATGGCAACAGATACATACACACACACACATGCATGCATAGACACATATATATTAGCCATTTAAGACAATTTGATAGAATGCTACACATCCTAGTTTGCCGATGACACCAAACATTAGACAGCGTTGTAACCAGCACAGCTGGAAACATCAAATTGCAGGGAGATATTATCATTTTGGCAGTAGACTGAACTGTGGACGTGTTTCTGTGTCGGGAAATGTAAGATGATGTATTTTAGACTTAAAAAGAATAGAACCGTGATCTTTATAAATGATGAGAAGACAGAAACAGTGGAAGTTTAAACTGTACAGATATTTCACAGCTGGATTCACACAATACAGACAGCAATGTGTCGTAGATTTTGGAAGTGCCACAAATGTTGTCCAGTGCAGTGCGAGGCGTACCTCAATGTTTCAGTCTTACTGAGAAACTGTCAGCCCACAGGACAACATTTCTGTATAATAGGATTGAAGCACAAGTTCAAATAGTTTTGTTTCAAAGTTCAAAATAACCAGTCATTTTTCTGTGCAGCTTTTGGAATCTGTCAGTGGAATTTAGGTGAAAGAGGCAAGTGTTAACAAGAGTATTGGGAACTGATTAGAAGTTTTGATGGAGATAATCCTGCATTATGGAAATGTGTGAGGTCTATTTAGGGTTGGGGAATTGATTGATGATCAAAGCATGTCGTTTTTTGTTATCTTCATCAGACTGACAGCCTTGAAGATTCACAACTTCCATGTGCTGAGAGAAAGGATTGCTTAACCAAGGCCTATTATTCAAATACTTCAGACAAGTGACAAAACAACAGTAACAGAGAATATACAAACAGAGACAAGCAGACATCTGTAATCAGAGCTTAAACTTCATGTTTAAATGTGAAGGGCTGAAATAAACATGAGTCCACCCTGGGATTCGTTGCAATTTGAATTCTGTTTTTCCAAAAAATAAAAATAACTATCTGCAATGAAAAATTCCTTGGACAGGACAGAGGGATTTTGACTCTGTATTTAAGCCCAGACAGTATTTGGGTTGTGAGTGTTTGATGGACAGTATAGAAGAAGCTTCACTCTGAAACACTGGAATTTAGTTTAAGGGGTGATTTAATCACATGCTTCAGAACAATAATTGATATTGTACGTCTCGTGTGTGTCTCAGTGTCAGCTGTGAAACATGCACAGCACAATCTCATCCTGTTTCTGTGTGTCTCTCTCTCTCTGAAATTAGCTGGTCCATTTCCTAAATAACCACTGACTAGATTTCAAAAGGGTTCCATTGCCTGTGTAGCAGTTTGTGATACCCAAAGGTTATGAAAAGTGCTTCAGAAAAGTCTGTCCGCAAGCTGTTGTGAGGATGTTCAGAGTCAGCGTGTGACTTGGGTCACACACAGGCCAGATACACCTCTCCAAGTTAAAGGTGGAGAATGGATCTCGCTCCATTTCATAGATCATCATCGAATTTGAAAAATGAAAATGAAAAAATGAAATGAAAATCACTTATTGTCACAAGTAGGCTTCAAATGAAGTTACTGTGAAAAGCCCCTAGTCGCCACATTCCGGCGCCTGTTCGGGGAGGCTGTTACAGTGCAGAAGGAGGCCATTCGGCCCATTAAGTTGCACCGGCTCTTGGAAAGTGCACCCTACCCAAGGTCAACACCTCCACCCTATCCCCATAACCCAGTAACCCCACCCAACACCAAGGGCAATTTTGAACACTAAGGGCAATTTATCATGGCCAATCCACCTAACCCACACATCTTTGGACTGTGGGACGAAACCGGAGCACCCAGAGGAAACCCATGCAGACACGGGGAGGATGTGCAGACTCCGCACAGACAGTGACCCAAGCCGGAATCGAACCTGGGACCCTGGAGCTGTGAAGCAATTGTGCTATCCACAATGCTACCGTGCTGCCCTGAAAGATGTATTTGAAAGATGTATTGACCCAGCCTGTCTGAGTTTGTGTCTGTGTGTGAGTTTGTGTTTGTCTGTATACGTGTTTGTGTGTCTGGGGTGGGGGGGGGGTGGGGGTGTGGGGAGTTGTTTGTGTGACTCTTTGTGCGGCACGATAGCACAGTGGGTAGCACTGTGGCTTCGCAGCTCCAGGGTCCCGGGTTCGATTCCTGGCACGTTCCTGTGTCTGCGTGGGTTTCCTCCGGGAGCTCCGGTTTGCTCCCACAAGTCTGAAAGACGTGCTGTTGGGTAATTTGGGCATTCTGAATTCTCCCTCCGTGTACCCGAACAGGCGGCGGAATGTGGTGACTAGGGGCTTTTCACAGTAACCTCATTGCAGTGTTAATGTAAGCCTACTTGTGACAATAAAGCTTATTATACATGGTAGTCCCACAGGCTCTTACCCTGGGTACATGGTAGTCAGCACTCCAAAAGGGTTAATTGTAGTGTCCACAGCAGTATGGTGTAATGTAGTATTAACTGGGACAAGAGCTTATAGTATAAACAGTGACTGGGTTAACTGCAGTGATCACTGGGAAAGGAGCTAATGTGTTTAAATAGAGATATGGATGAGAACGGTTATATATTACAAGATAATATTCACAATGACATTCTCTAATGCAATAATATTTCAGACATAGTGTAGAGCAGCATTTACAGCTACTGATGCTGCCAGGAAATAAATTGATCCAGGGCTTTGTATCGGATTATTAAAATAGGTTATTGATTAAGGTGGTCTAGTCGCTAAGGCAGGCTCGATCGGCTGAATGGCCCATTACTGTTCCTATGTACCTCTCCTGGGAGTGGTTGATGGGGCAGTGTAGAGGGAGCTTTACTCTGTATCTAACCCCGTGCTGTACCTGTCCTGGGAGTGTTTGATGGGGAGAGTATACAGGGAGCTTTACTCCGTATCTAACCCCGTGATGTACCTGTCCTGGGAGTGTTTTCCAGGGACAGTGTAGAGGAATCTGTGTCTAACCCCATGATGTACCTTTGCTGGTCGTGTTTGACGGAATTTCAAAATCTCAAATAAATGTCTTCTATTAGTTTCTCCATCTCTCTGTTTCTGCTTCTCTCTCTGTCTGCCTGGGAATATTGTCAAAACAAAATCCACGATCAGCAGTCAGCCATTTTAAGTTACTTAATGGTGGCCATTTTAGGTGAGCACAGCACAGTCATTTCTGACATTTGTACACATTGGTATAACAAAATACTGATGGAAAGTGTCTGATTTAAACAGTGATTTGTTGGGGAATGTGGATATAGAAAGGGAGCTGGTTGTCCTTGTACACCAGTCACTGAAAGTGGAGAGGGGGGTGCAGCAAGCAGTTAAGAAGGCCAATGATATGTTGGCCTTCATTGAAAGAGGGATTTGAGTTCATAAGTGGAGATGTCTTACTGCAGTTACACAAGGCCTTGGTGAGAGCATACCTGGAGTATTGCGTACAGTTTCGGTCGCCCTAACTAAGAAAGGAGAGAGTTGCCAGAGAGGGAGTGCAGCGGAGGGTCAATCGGCTGATAGGGATGTTACCGGACTGTCCTACAAGGAGAGATTGGTTTGACTGTGGCACAGTGGTTAGCACTGCTGCCTCACAGTGCCAGTGACCCGAGTTAAATTCCGGCCTTGTGTGACTGATTATGTGGAGTTGGCAGTTTCTCCCCGTGTCTGCGTGGGTTTCCTCCGGGTGCTCCGGTTTCCTTCCACAGTCCAAAGATGTGCAGGCCAGGTGGAATGGTCCTGTTAAATTACCCCTTAGTGTCCAAGAAAGATTGTTTAGATTAGGTTAAGGAGTTATTGGGATAGGGCGGGTAGGGTGCTCTCTCCGAGGGCCAGTGCAGACTCGATGGGCCAAATGGCCTACTCCTGCAATGTATATTCTATGATTCTGTGAGCTCTGATTGAAATGTATTACATTCCGACAGCGCTGTTCAGACTATACACAGGGATGGTGATTTCCACGTTGTACTGCCTCTGCCATGTCTTGGGAGTGATCATGGAGACAGTGTAGAGGAAACTTTACCCAGTATCTAACCCCATGCTGTACCTGTCCTGGGAGTGTTTGATGGGGACAGTGTGGAGGGAGCTTTACTCTGTATCTAACCCCGTGCTGTACCTGTCCTGGGAGTGTTTGATGGGGACAGTGTAGAGGAAACCTTAGCCTGTATCTAACCTCGTGCTGTACCTGTCCTGGGAGTGTTTGATGGGGACAGTGTAGAGGGAGCTTTACTCTGTATCTAACCCTGTGTTGTACCTGTACTGGGAGTGTTTCATGGGGACAGTGTAGAGGGAGCTTTACTCTGTATCTCACCCCGTGCTGTACCTGTCCTGGGAGTGTTTGATGGGGAAAGTGTCGAGGGAGCTTTACTCTCTATCTAACCCCGTGCTGTACCTGTCCTGGGAGTGTTTGATGGGGACAGTGTAGAGGGAGCTTTACTCTGTATACATCATCGTACTGTAGCTGCCCTGGGAATGGGGACAGTGTAGAGTGATGTGTAATCTGTATCTAACCCCATGATGTACTTTTGCTAACAGTGTTTGATGGAGATTCTGAATCTTGAATTAATGCATTCTGTATTCTCCCCATCTTCTCTGTCTCTGCATCTCTCTATCTCTCTCTCTGGGAATCTGTCTAAACAAATCCACGATCAGCAGTCAGCCATTTTAAGTTACTTAATGGTGGCCATTTTATGTGAGCACCACTGAGACAATTCGGACAGTTGTCCAAGTTAGTGTCAAACAAAAACTGAAGGAAAGAGTCAAATTTAAATGGTGATATGTTGGGCAATGTGGATGTACAAAGGGAGCTTGTACACCAGTCACTGAAAGTGGAGAGGGGGGTGCAGCGGAGGGTCAATTGGCTGATAGTGAGATTGCCGGACTGTCCTCGGAGGAGATATTGGTTCAATAGGGCCTGAACGAGCCCTGTTTCTCCAACCTAACCCTGGAGATCAAATCCCACATTCCTGGTGATTTCTCCACTCTCAAAGATGGAAAGCTATTGATTAAGTTTAATGCAGAAATTGACTGATTTCTAAATGCCATTGACATAAAGGGATATGGGGATAGTGTTGGGGAAAAGACATTGAAGTGAAGATATTTCACAGCTGGATTCACAGAATAGAGACAGCAAAGTATCTTAAATTTTGGAAGAGCCACAAATGTCAAACATTTGGGAAATGATTGGAAACAATTTGGACTGAGATCTCCTCAGTGACCTGTGTACAGACCCCACCCCCGACGTTCTGTCAGGAATGTCCCCCTCGGTGTGGTTCCTGTGTCTGCTAAGGAAGACACTTGTCCTGTCTATGGTTATGTTAATTCAGCAGTCAACAAGAGATTCAGCAATGTCCTGTCATTATTTCTGTCTTTGTTTGACAAATGTTTCCCTCTGAGTTTCTGACCTGTTTGGAATGACCATTGGTCTGTCGCCTTAGGAAGGCATTCCATAGAATGAGTAAAAACCAGCAAGAAATCACAGAATGTGAGTTAAACACAACTTCATTTCTGCCTCCATTTTACGAGAAGATTCCTTTTTTAAAAAAATATATTTTACTAAAGTTTTTCGATCAAAAAGAATTTTCCATTTTTACAACTTAGTAACAAAATGTACATTGACCGTTATTTAAACAATATATTAAACTAACAACAAGTGCAGAAAAAGAACAAGAAAAAAGAAATAATAATACTGAAAAAATAAATATAAACAACTAGCATAGAAAGAAAAAAACAAAAAACCCCAAATACAGAATACACCCCCCCCCCTCCACCCTGGGTTGCTGCTGCTGTCTTTCCTGTTTTCCCTTATCGCATTGCGAGATAGTCAAGGAACGGTTGCCACCGCCTGGTGAACCCCTGAGCCGAACCTCTTGTTGCGTATTTTATTCGCTCCCATTTTATAAACCCTGCCATGTCGTTTATCCAGGTCTCCACGCCCGGGGGTTTAGCTTCTTTCCACATAAGTAGAATCCTTCGCCGGGCAACTCGGGACGCAAAGGCCAAAACATCAGCCTCTCTCGCCTCCTGCACTCCCGGCTCTTCTGCAACCCCAAATATAGCTAACCCCAGCTTGGTTCGACCCGGACCCCCACCACCTTTGAGATCACTCTTGCCACACCCACCCAGAACCCATGCAATACCGGGCATGACCAAAACGTGGGTGTGGTTCGCCGGGCTTCCCGCGCACCTATCCTCCACTCCAAAAAATCTACTCAGCCTTGCTCCCGTCATATGCGCCCTGTGTAGAACCTTGAATTGGATCAGGCTAAGCCTGGCACATGAGGACGAGGAATTTACCCTACTTAGGGTATCTGCCCACAGCCCCTCCTCAATCTCTTCCCCCAGCTCCTCCTCCCATTTACCCTTCAGCTCTTCTACCATCGTCTCCCCCTCGTCTCTCATTTCCCTGTATATATCGGACACTTGACCTTCACCGACCCATGCCCCCGAAATCACTCTGTCCTGGATCCCTTGCGCCGGGAGCTGCGGAAATTCCCTCACCTGTTGCCTCGCAAATGCCCTCACTTGCATATATCGGAAGGCATTCCCAGGTTGCAACTCGTATTTTTCTACCAATGCTCCCAGACTTGCGAATGTCCCGTCCAAGAACAAGTCCTTCAACTTCCCAATTCCTGCTCGCTGCCAAGATTGATATCCCCCATCTATCCTCCCTGGGACGAACCTGTGACTGTTCCTTATCGGGGACCACACTGAGGCACCCGTCACTCTCCTATGTCGTCTCCACTGCCCCCAAATCTTCAAAGTCGCCACCACCACTGGGTTTGTGGTGTATTTTTTCGGGGAGAACGGTAACAGCGCCGTCGCCAGTGCTTTTAGACTAGTTCCCCTACAGGACGCCATCTCCAGCCTTTTCCACGCCGCCCCTTCTTCTTCCCTCATCCACTTACATATCATAGACACGTTGGCGGCCCAATAATAGTCGCTCAGACTCGGCAGTGCCAATCCCCCTCTGTCCCTACTGCGCTGCAGGAACCCCCTCTTTACCCTCGGGGGCTTTCCAGCCCACACAAAGCTCATAATGCTCCTGTCCACTTTCTTGAAAAAGGCCTTTGTGATCAGTATGGGGAGGCACTGAAACACGAAAAGAAACCTCGGGAGGACCACCATTTTAACCGCCTGTACTCTACCCGCCAATGACAGGGGCACCATGTCCCACCTCTTAAAGTCCTCCTCCATCTGCTCTACCAGTCGCGTCAAGTTAAGTTTATGCAAGGTTCCCCAGTTCCTGGCCACCTGGATCCCTAGATATCGAAAATCCTTTGCTACTCTCCTCAGCGGCAGATCGTCTATCCCCCTGCCCTGTTCCCCGGGGTGCATCAGAAAAAGTTCACTCTTTCCCATATTCAATTTGTATCCCGAGAACTCCCCAAACTCCCTGAGTGTCTGCATTACCTCTGGCATCCCCTCCACTGGGTCCGCCACATGTAGCAGCAAATCGTCTGCATATAATGACACCCGATGTTCCTCTCCTCCTCTGAGCACCCCCCTCCACTTCTTAGAGCCCCTCAGCGCTATGGCCAATGGCTCGATTGCCAACGCGAACAGTAACGGGGACAGGGGGCACCCCTGTCTTGTGCCCATATGTCATCGGAAATAGTCGGATCGTTGCCTATTTGTAACCACGCTTGCCACCGGGGCCCCGTACAGGAGCTGAACCCATCTGATGAACCCCTCTCCAAATCCAAATCTCTTCAGTACCTCCCACAGGTAGTCCCACTCCACTCTATCAAATGCCTTCTCTGCATCCATCGCCACCACTATCTCTGCCTCCCCCTCCGGTGGGGGCATCATCATCACCCCCAGCAACCTTCGTATATTGGCATTCAATTGCCTCCCTTTAACAAACCCTGTCTGGTCGTCATGTACTACCCCTGGGACACAGTCCTCTATCCTTGTCGCCATCACTTTGGCCAGTAACTTGGCATCTACATTTAGGAGGGAGATGGGCCTGTATGACCCGCACTGCAGCGGGTCTTTGTCTCGTTTCAGGATCAACGATATCGTCGCCTCCGACATTGTCGGGGGTAGTGTCCCCCTTTCCTTAGCCTCATTGAATGTTCTCGTCAAGAGTGGGGCCAGTAGGTCCACATATTGCCTGTAAAATTCCACCGGGAACCCATCTGGTCCCGGGGCCTTTCCTGCCTGCATGTTCCCGATTCCTTTAACCACCTCCTCCACCTCAATCTGCGCTCCCAGACCTGCCACCTCCTGCTCCTCAACCCTCGGGAACTCCAGCTGGTCCAGGAAGTGTATCATTCCCTCTTTCCCCTCCGGGGGTTGGGACTTATACAGCCTCTCATAAAATGACTTAAACACCCCGTTCACCCTTCCCGCTCTCTGCTCCATCCTTCCCTCCCCGTCCCTAACTCCTCCGATCTCTCTCGCCGCCCCCCTCTTCCTAAGTTGTTGGGCCAACAATCGGCTCGCCTTTTCCCCATATTCGTGTTGTATTCCCTGTGCCTTCCTCCACTGCGTCTCCGCCTTACCCGTGGTCAGCAGGTCAAACTCCGTCTGTAGTCTCCGTCTTTCCCTGTATAGCCCTTCATCCGGGGCCTCCGCATATTGCCTATCCATCCTCAGAATCTCCCCAATCAGTCTCTCCCTTTCTTTACCCTCTTTCCCCTTGTGGGCTCTTATGGAAATCAGCTCCCCCCTAACCACCGCCTTCAGCGCCTCCCATACTACTCCCACCTGGACCTCTCCATCATCATTGACCTCTAGGTATCTTTCAATACATCCCCTCACCCTTCCACATAGCCCCTCGTCCTCCAACAGTCCCATGTCGAATCTCCAAAGTGGGCGCTGCTCCTTCTCCTCTCCTAGATCCAGATCCACCCAATGTGGGGCGTGATCTGAAACGGCTATAGCCGAGTATTCCGTTCCTGCCACTTTCGGGATCAGCGCCCTTCCTAGGACAAAAAAGTCTATCCGGGAGTATACTTTGTGGACGTGGGGGAAGAAGGAAAACTCTTTACTCCTCGGTCTAGCAAATCTCCAGGGATCCACTCCTCCCATCTGCTCCATAAATCCCTTAAGCACTTTGGCCGATGCCGGCCTTCTCCCGGTCCTTGATCTGGACCGGTCCAGCCCTGGGTCCAGCACCGTGTTGAAGTCCCCCCCCCAATTACCAAATTTCCCATCTCTAGGTCCGGGATGCGCCCCAACATACGCTTCATAAAACTCGCGTCATCCCAGTTCGGGGCATATACGTTCACCAGCACCACCGCCTCACCTTGCAATCTGCCACTCACCATCACGTACCTGCCCCCACTGTCCACCACTATGGTCTTAGCCTCAAACGATACCCGTTTCCCCACCAGTATTGCCACCCCTCTATTTTTCGTATCTAAGCCTGAGTGGAATATGTGTCCCACCCATCCTTTCCTTAATCTGACCTGATCCGCCAATTTCAGGTGCGTCTCCTGAAGCATAACCACATCCGCCTTCAGTCTCTTTAGGTGCACAAACACCCTTGCCCTCTTAATCGGCCCATTCAAACCTCTCACGTTCTACGTGATCAACCGGGTTGGGGGGCCCTTCACCCCCCCCCCGCCATCGTCAACTAGCCATCCCCTTTTTTAAACCAGCTCCTCACCCGGGTCCCACGCACCCGTTTGTCCCCCAGACGGCGCCCTCCCGTCCCGACCATCCCATTCCGTATCAGCTCCCCCTTACCCTCAGCACCAGCAACCCAGTTAATCCCCGCCCCCCCCCCCCCCCGCTAGATTCCCTTCTAGCTTGATTGCTCCCCCCATATTGCTTCCGGGATCAGCAAACTGTGGCTGACCTCGGCTACCCCTGTTTACCCTTGGCCTCTCTGAGTGTGAGGCCCCCTTCCTTCCTGCGCCCACTTTTCCCGCCGCAATTTCCATAGCGCGGGAAAAAAACCGCGCTTCCCTCTCGGCCCCGTCCCTAGTGGCGCAGCTCCCTCTCCCCTTCCCTGTCCCCTTCCCCACCGGCGCCCACATTTCTTCGTGTCTCCCGTCTAACATTTTTACAGATAAGCCCTCCCCCTCTCCCCCCTTTACATTTCTTTGCCACCACCTCGCTACTTCTTTCCAAACATCAATTCCTCAAATCTAGTCCAACTTCTCTTCTTGAATAAATGTCCACGCCTCCTCTGCCGTCTCGAGGTAGTGGTGTTTGCCCTGGTGTGTAACCCACAGTCTTGACGGCTGCAGCATTCCAAATTTTACTTTCTTCCTGTGGAGCACCGCCTTGGCCCGATTGAAACTCGCCCTCCTTCTCGCCACCTCCGCACTCCAATCCTGATACACGCGGATCACCGCGTTCTCCCACCTGCTACTCCGTGTCTTCTTAGCCCATCTCAGGACTATCTCCCTGTCCTTGTAGCGGTGGAACCTCACCACTATTGCTCGCGGTATTTCCCCTGCCTTTGGTCTTCTCACGAGGACCCGGTATGCTCCCTCCACTTCCAGGGGGCCCGTCGTTGCCTCAGCTCCCATTAAAGTATGGA
Source organism: Scyliorhinus torazame (assembly GCF_047496885.1). Classification (NCBI taxonomy): domain Eukaryota; kingdom Metazoa; phylum Chordata; class Chondrichthyes; order Carcharhiniformes; family Scyliorhinidae; genus Scyliorhinus; species Scyliorhinus torazame. The sequence continues at coordinate 57,318,363 of NC_092710.1, read as the reverse complement.
GCATCGTACTCACATACGCCCCAACATCAGCTCCCTCTGTCCCTTCGGGAAGACCCAAAATGCAGTGCCTCGTGCGTCTCCGTCTTCACCACCAAGACCTGTATCTCGTCTTCATTCTCGGCTGCCTTTGCCTTCACTCCACGGAGCTCCATCGCCTGGGTCTTTTGCGTCTCCTTCAATCCCTCGATTGCCAGCAACATCGGCGCCAGAACCTCTTTCTTGAGCTCCTCCACACATCGTCGGAGGAACTCCTGCTGTTCCGGGCCCCATACCATCTGGGCTCCCTCAGCCGCCATCTTGCTTCTCCCTTCTCTTCTCTGCCGCTGCTCCAGAGGATCCTCCGCAATCTGGCCACTACTATCGCTTCTTTCCATCCACACCCGGGGGGACTCCTTCCTTTTTCGCCTCACACTGGGTTTGGCCGTAAATAATTTCCGTTGGGGCTCCCGATAAGAGCCCAAAAGTCCGTTAAAACGGGAGGTGCCGAAACGTGCGACTTAGCTGGTCATCACCACAACCGGAAGTCTTACGAGTAGATTCCTGGCCACAAGATCAAAGCTCATTGCAAAGTTTCACTTCATATTTTACGTGTTGTTCACAGACAGATTTCTTCAATGAGCTGCGCTATAAATTTGGATTCGATTTGATTTCTCACTGTGAGATGTAAAGTTTATTCCTGAATCAATACACGGTCACCGGCAACAACATCATTTTATTAGACAAGGGGGTTCAATGGGATTTTCACTGAAATCCTCTGATGTCAATTCCTGAGATTAGAATTTACTGAAACAATTTGAATTCAATGAAAACGGTCATTTTGAAAACCCCAATGTCCTGACTGCCTCACGTCCTGGCACCCTCACATCATCACACCCTCATGTCCCCTAACCCTCACATCCTGACCCACTCACGTCCCCGAAACCTCACATCCTGACCCGCTGTGTACCTTTTTCTGTGTGTGTCCCTCACTCTCTGTGTGCCCGCCTCTCTCTGACCCTCTCTGTATCCCTCTCTCCCTCTGTGTCCCTCTCTCTCGCTGTGTCCCTCTCTCTGCCTCTCTCGCCATGTCCCTCTCTCGCTGTGTCCCTCGCTCTGTGCGCCTCCCTCGCTCTGCGCGCGTCCCTCGCTCTGCGCGCGCCCCTCGCACTGCGCGCCTCCCTCGCTCTCTGAGTGAATGTGTAAAGCAGTGAATGAGTGTGTCATAGAGTAAGTGTAAGAGTGAGAACTAGTGTGTGTGAGTGTAAGAGTGAGAGTGACTGAGTACGAGTGAGTGTGTGAACAGTGTGTTTGTATAAGAGTGACTGAGTGTGTAAGACTGAGCGTGTGAGTGAATGTGAATGAGTGTGAGTCTGTGGGAGTGAGTGTGGGAGTGGGTATGTGAGTGTGAGTGATTGCAAGTGTGGGTGAGTGTGCAACAGTGAGTGAGTTAATGTGTAAAAGTGAGTGAGTATGTGTGTAAGAGTGTGTGCGTATGTAGGAATGTGTGAGTAATAGTGAGAGGGTGTGAGTGAGTATGTAAGAGTGAGTGTGAGTATGTAAGATCATGCGTGTCAGTCAGTGTGAAAGAATGAGTGAGTGTTTGTGTAAGTGAGAGTGTAAGAGGAGTGTGTAAGCGTGAGTGAGTGTGAGTGAGTAATTGTGTGTAAGTGAGTGTGAATGACAGTGTGTCTGTCTGAGAGAGAGTGATTGAGCGTGTAAGAGAGAGTGTGTGTGAATATGTAAGAGTGAGTGAGCGTGTGAGTGGATGAGTGAGGATGGGTGTGTCTGAGTATGTATGAGTGAGTGTGAGTGAGAGAGTGTGTAAGAGTGAGTGAGTGTGAGTGAGAGAGTGTGTAAGTGAGTGTGAATGATTGTGTCTGTCTGAGAGAGAGTGATTGAGCGTGTAAGAGTGAGTTAGTGTGTGAATGTGTAAGAGTGAGTGAGCGTGTGAGTGGATGAGTGAGGATGGGAGTGTCTGAGTATGTATGAGTGAGTGTGAGTGAGAGTGTGTAAGAGTGAGTGAGTGTGAGTGAGTAATTGTGTGTAAGTTAGTGTGAATGAGTGAGTGTGTCTGTGTGTGAGTGAGAGTGAGTGAATTCAAACTGAATTCAAATGACCTCCTGCGAATTTAATTTCACCCTCCATATTTATGTCTCGGCCTAAAACACAGGCTTCATTCCAGAATTAAACCCGCTTCAAGTTAAGAGACTTTAATTCTGGGCAATCGAGATTACTTTACAGTCAATGGATTCATTTTAAAAGTGACCACACTATCGTCAATTTTGTGAATTCTGCAGGCAATCTGGGCACAGGGAGAGCCCAACAAATGATGACCACTTTCAAAATTGAGTTCAGAGTTTCTGATCTGAGATTTCTCTCTCTCTCTACCAGATTACAGAGTGAGTATGTGTTAGCGTGTGGGAGTGAGTGTGTCAAAGTGACAGTGTGTAAGAGTCTGTGTGAGAGTGAGTGTGTGAGAGTCAGAGAGTGAGTGAGAGTCAGTGAGTGTGAGAGTCAGTGAGTGTGAGAGAGTCAGTGAGTGTGAGAGAGTCAGTGAGTGTGTGAGAGTCAGTGAGTGTGTGAGAGTCAGTGAGTGTGAGAGCCAGTGAGTGTGAGAGTCAGTGAGTGTGAGAGTCAGTGAGTGTGAGAGTCAGTGAGTGTGTGAGAGTCAGTGAGTGTGTGAGAGTCAGTGAGTGTGTGAGAGTCTGTGAGTGTGAGAGTCTGTGAGTGTGAGAGTCAGTGAGTGTGAGAGAGTCAGTGAGTGTGAGAGAGTCAGTGAGTGTGTGAGAGTCAGTGAGTGTGAGAGCCAGTGAGTGTGAGAGTCAGTGAGTGTGAGAGTCAGTGAGTGTGAGAGTCAGTGAGTGTGTGAGAGTCAGTGAGTGTGTGAGAGTCAGTGAGTGTGTGAGAGTCTGTGAGTGTGTGAGAGTCTGTGAGTGTGAGAGTCAGTGAGTGTGTGAGAGTCAGTGAGTGTGTGAGAGTCAGTGAGTGTGAGAGTCAGTATGTAATAATGAGTCTGTGTGGAAGAATGAGCGAGTGAGAGTTTGTGTTAGTGTGTGATTGTGTAAGGTTGTCAGTGAGTGTGTAAGAGTATGTGCATACGAGTGTGTGCAAGTGAGTGTGTAAGAATGAGTTAAATCTAACCCCTCGATTAGATTGCACATTGTATCGCACTGCAGTGTATCTGTAAACGGCGAGTGTGTGTAAGTGTGAGTGTGTCTAAGAGTGAGCGAGTCAGTGTGTGAGTATGTCAATGTGAGTGACTGTGTAAGTGAGTTTGAGTGTGTGAGCGAGTTAGTGTGTAAGAATGAGTGAGTAGGTGAGTGAGTGTGCAAGTATGTAAGATCATGTGTGTGTGTGAGTCAGTGTGAAACAATGAGTGAGTGTTTGTGTAAGTGTAAGAGGAGTGTGTGAGTGAGTAATTGTGTGTAAGTGAGTGTGAATGACTGAGTCAGTCTGTCTGAGAGAGATATATAAACCATCCTGAACCCCTCGATTAGATTCATGTCTGTAACTCACTCCAGGGTATCTGTTATTCTATATATAAACCATCCTGAACCCCTCGATTAGATTCATGCCTGTAACTCACTCCCGGGTATCTGTTATTCTATATATAAACCATCCTGAACCCCTCGATTAGATTCCAGTCTGTAACTCACTCCTGGGTATCTGTTATTCTATATATAAACCATCCTGAACCCCTCGATTAGATTCATGTCTGTAACTCACTCCCGGGTATCTGTTATTCTATATATAAACTATCCTGAACCCCTCGATTAGATTCCAGTCTGTAACTCACTCCTGGGTATCTGTTATTCTATATATAAACCATCCTGAACCCCTCGATTAGATTCCAGTCTGTAACTCACTCCTGGGTATCTGTTATTCTATATATAAACCATCCTGAACCCCTCGATTAGATTCCAGTCTGTAACTCACTCCTGGGTATCTGTTATTCTGTATATAAACCATCCTGAACCCCTCGATTAGATTCCAGTCTGTAACTCACTCCTGGGTATCTGTTATTCTGTATATAAACCATCCTGAACCCCTCGATTAGATTCCAGTCAGTAACTCACTCCTGGGTATCTGTTATTCTGTATATAATCTATCCCGAAGCTCTCCATTAGATTGCAGTCTGTAACTCACTCCCGGGTATCTGTTATTCTATATATAAACCATCCTGAACCCCTCGATTAGATTCCAGTCTGTAACTCACTCCTGGGTATCTGTTATTTTGTATATAAACCATCCTGAACCCCTCGATTAGATTCCAGTCAGTAACTCACTCCTGGGTATCTGTTATTCTGTATATAATCTATCCCGAAGCCCTCCATTAGATTGCAGTCTATAATTCATTCCCAGATATCATTTCTTGTATGTATTAACCAACGATATGCCGGACTGAGATGAGGAGGAATTTTGTCACTCAGATGGTGGTGAATCCTGGGAATTCTCTATCCCAGAGGGATGTGGAGACTCCGTCATTGAACCGGCTCTAGACTGCGATTGATGGGTCAGTAAGAGGCACGGGGATAGGGCAGGAACATGGGGTTGAAATGGAAGAAGCTCCATGATCATATTGACTGGTGGAGTGAGCTCGAAGGGCTGAATGGTTCAGTCCTGCTCCTATTCCTTGTGGTCCGTTATTGCTAATTATTTCTATGTTTATCTATTTAAGATTATCCGGAAAAGTGGGATGGGAATGAATTCTGCAATGTTTTTGATTTGGATATTGGAGTAATCATTATTTGGGGTAAGTTATGCTATGTTGATAATTCCCTATCTTCTTTAAAAATAAAACCCTTCCTTTGGAAACATTGCCTCATTCCCTCGACTTGCTGTAAATATCCTGGCAGCTTCTGTTCTGGAAATTGTAGAGGAACATTTATTCCGTCTGTAACCCCATGCTGAACCTGACCTGGGAGTGTTTGCTGGGGACAGTGTAGAGGGAGCTTTACTCTGTATCTAACCCCGTGCTGTACCTGTCCTGGGAGTGTTTGATGGGGACAGTGCAGAGGGAGCTTTACTCTGTATCTAACCCCGTGCTGTACCTGTCCTGGGAGTGTTTGATGTGGACAGTGTAGAGGGAGCTTTACTCTGTATCTAACCCCGTGCTGTACCTGTCCTGGGAGTGTTTGATGGGGACAGTGTAGAGGGAACTTTACTCTCTATCTCACCCTGTGTTGTACCTGTCCTGGGAGTGTTTGATGGGGACAGTGTAGAGGGAGCTTTACTCTGTATCTAACCAGCACTGTACCTGTCCTGGGTGTGTTTGATGGGGACAGTGTAGAGGGAGCTTTACTCTGTATATAACCCCGTGATGTCCCTGTCCTGGGAGTGTTTGATGTGGATAGTGTAGAGGGAGCTTTACTCTGTATCTAACCCCGTGCTGTACCTGTCCTGGGTGTGTTTGATGGGGACAGTGTAGAGGGAGCTTTACTCTGTATCTAACCCCGTGATGTACCTGTCCTGGGAGTGTTTGATGTGGACAGTGTAGAGGGAGCTTTACTCTGTATCTAACCCAGCACTGTACCTGTCGTGGGTGTGTTTGATGGGGACAGTGTAGAGGGAGCTTTACTCTGTATCTAACCCAGCACTGTACCTGTCCTGGGTATGTTTGATGGGGACAGTGTAGAGGGAGCTTTACTCTGTATCTAACCCAGCACTGTACCTGTCCTGGGAGTGTTTGATGGGGACAGTGTAGAGGGAGCTTTACTCTGTATCTAACCCCTTGCTGTACCTGTCCTGGGAGTGTTTGATGGGGACAGTGTAGAGGGATGTGTGATCTGTATCTAACCCCATGATGTTCTTTTGATAACAGTGTTTGAAGGAGATTCTGAATCTTGAATTAATGTAGTCAGTTATTCTCCCCATCTTCTCTGTCTCTGCATCTCTCTATCTCTCTCCTGGGAATCTGTCTAAACAAATCCACGATCAGCAGTCAGCCATTTTAAGTTACTTAATGGTGGCGATTAGACATGGAACTACTGGCGGACGAGGGTGTATGTGGAAGGGTGAGGGGATGTATCGAACGATACCTGGAGGTTAATGACGATGGGGAGGTCCAGGTGGGGGTAGTATGGGAAGCGCTGAAGGCGGTGGTTAGAGGAGAGCTGATTTCCATCAGAGCCCACAAGGGGAAGCAAGAAGGTAAAGAAAGAAAGAGATTAGTGGGGGAAATTTTGAGGTTGGATAAGAAGTATGCGGAGGCCCCAGTCGAAGGGCTATACAGGGAGAGACGAAGATTACAGACGGAGTTTGACCTGCTGACCACGGGAAAGGCAGAGGCACAGTGGAGGAAGGCACAGGGGATACAATATGAATATGGGGAAAAGGCGAGCCGGCTGCTGGCCCAACAACTTCGGAAGAGGGGAGCGGCGAGAGAGATCGGAGGAGTTAGGGACGAAACAGGAAAGATGGAGCAGAGAGCAGGGAAAGTGAACGAGGTGTTCAAGACATTTTATGAGAGGCTATATAGGTCCCAACCCCCGGAGGGGAAAGAAGGAATGATACACTTTTTGGATCAGCTAGAGTTCCCGAGGGTGGAGGGGCAGGAGGTGGCAGGTCTGGGGGCGCAGATTGAGGTGGATGAGGTGATCAAAGGAATAGGGAACATGCAGGCAGGGAAGGCCCCGAGACCAGATGGGTTCCCGGTGGAATTTTATAACAAGTATATGGACCTGCTGGCCCCGCTTTTGGCGAGAACCTTTAATGAGGCTAAGGAAAGGGGGATATTACCCCCGACAATGTCGGAGGCGACGATATCGCTAATTCTGAAACGAGACAAGGACCCGCTGCAGTGCGGGTCATACAGGCCCATCTCCCTCCTAAATGTAGACCCCAAACTGCTGGCCAAAGTGATGGCGACAAGGATAGAGGATTGTGTCCCAGGGGTGGTACATGACGACCAGACAGGGTTTGTAAAGGGGAGACAATTGAATGCCAATGTACGAAGGTTGCTGGGGGTGCTGATGATGCCCCCACCGGAGGGGGAGGCAGAGATAGTGGTGGCGATGGATGCAGAGAAGGCATTCGATAGGGTGGAGTGGGACTATCTGTGGGAGGTGCTGAAGAGATTTGGGTTCGGGGAGGGGTTTATTAGATGGGTCAGACTCTTGTACTGGGCCCCGGTGGCAAGCGTCGTTACAAACAGGCAAAGATCGGGATACTTTCGACTACATAGGGGTACAAGACAGGGATGCCCCCTGTCCCCGTTACTGTTCGCGTTGGCAATTGAACCATTGGCCATAGCGCTGAGGGACTCTAAGAAGTGGAGGGGGGTGCTTAGAGGGGGAGAGGGACATCGAGTGTCACTATACGCAGATGATTTACTGTTATATGTGGCGGACCCCGTGGAGGGGATGCCAGAGGTAATGCAGATACTCAGGGAGTTTGGAGAGTTCTCGGGATACAAATTAAATATGGGAAAGAGTGAGCTTTTTGTGATGCACCCCGGGGAACAGGGCAGGGGGATAGATGCTCTGCCGCTGAGGAGAGTGGCAAGGAATTTTCGATACCTGGGGATTCAGGTGGCCAGGAACTGGGGAACCCTGCATAAACTTAACCTGACGCGACTGGTAGAGCAGATGGAGGAGGACTTTAAGAGGTGGGATATGGTGCCCCTGTCATTGGCGGGCAGAGTACAGGCGGTTAAAATGGTGGTCCTCCCGAGGTTTCTTTTCGTGTTTCAGTGCCTCCCCATCCTGATCACAAAGGCCTTTTTCAAAAAAATAGACAGGAGCATTATGAGCTTTGTGTGGGCTGGAAAGACCCCGAGGGTAAAGAGGGGGTTCCTGCAGCGCAGTAGGGACAGAGGTGGATTGGCACTGCCGAGTCTGAGCGACTACTATTGGGCCGCCAATGTGTCGATGGTCTGTAAGTGGATGAGGGAGGAAGAGGGTGCGGCGTGGAAAAAGTTAGAGATGGCGTCCTGTAAGGGAACGAGTCTAAAAGCTCTGGTGACGGCGCCGCTACCGTTCTCCCCGAAAAGGTACACCACAAACCCAGTGGTGGTGGCGACCTTGAAGATCTGGGGGCAGTGGAGACGTCACAGGAGAGTGACGGGTACCTCGGTGTGGTCCCCGAGAAGGAATAACCACAGGTTCGTCCCGGGGAGGATAGATGGGGGATTTCAATGTTGGCAGCGAGCAGGAATTAGGAAGCTGAAGGACCTGTTTGTAGACGGGACGTTTGCGAGTCTGGGAGCGCTGGAAGAAAAATATAAGTTGCCACCAGGGAATGTCTTCCGATACATGCAAGTGAGGGCATTTACGAGGCAACAGGTGAGGGAATTTCCACAGCTCCCGACGCAAGGGATCCAGGATAGAGTGATTTCGGGGGCATGGGTTGGAGAAGGTAAAGTGTCCGAAATATACAGGGAGATGAGAGACGAGGGGGAGGCGATGGTAGAGGAGCTGAAGGGAAAATGGGAAGAGGAGCTGGGGGAAGAGATCGAGGAGGGGCTGTGGGCAGATGCCCTAAGTAGGGTAAATTCCTTGTCCTCGTGTGCCAGGCTTAGCCTGATTCAATTTAAGGTTCTACACAGGGCGCATATGACGGGAGCAAGACTGAGCAGGTTTTACGGGGTGGAGGATAGGTGTGGGAGGTGCTCGGGAAGCTCGGCGAACCACACCCACATGTTCTGGTCGTGTCCGACACTGCATGAGATCTGGGAGGGTGTGGCAAGAGTGATTTCAAAGGTGGTGGGGGTCCGGGTCAAACCAGGCTGGGGGTTAGCTATATTTGGTAGGTTGCAGAAGAACTGGGAGTGCAGGAGGCGAAAGAGGCCGACGTCTTGGCCTTTGTGTCCCCAGTAGCCCGGCGAAGGATTCTACTTATGTGGAAGGACGCAAAGCCCCAGGGCGTGGAGGCCTGGATAAACGACATGGCAGGGTTCATAAGACTGGAACGAATAAAATATGCGTTAAGAGGATCGGCTCAGGGGTTCACCAGGCGGTGGCAACCGTTCCTTGACTATCTCGTGGAACGCTAATGGGAAAAAAACAGAAAGGACAGCAGCAGCAACCCAGGGGGGAGGGGGGGGGAGAGTATTATTCCATGTTTTTGTATTTTGCCAGTTGTTAATATTTGCTTTTTGTTTTTTCTTTTTTCATTTGTTGTTAGTTTAATATATTATTTAAATAACGTTTAATGTATATTCCTTTATTAAGCTGCAAAAACGGAACATTTTTGTTTGAAAAATTTCAATAAAATATATTTTTAAAAAAATAAATGATGAGAAGACAGAAACAGTGGAAGTTTAAACTGTACAGATATTTCACACCAAATTCACACAATACAGACAGCAATGTGTCGTAGAATTTGGAAGTGCCACAAATGTTGTCCAGTGCAGTGCGAGGCGTACCTCAATGTTTCAGTCTTACTGAGAAACTGTCAGCCCACAGGACAACATTTCTGTATAATAGGATTGAAGCACAAGTTCAAATAGTTTTGTTTCAAAGTTTAAAATAACCTGTCATTTTTCTGTGCAGCTTTTGGAATCTGTCAGTGGAATTTAGGTTATACAGGCAAGTGTTAACAAGAGTATTGGGAACTGATTAGAAGTTTTGATGGAGATAATCCTGCATTATGGAAATGTGTGAGGTCTATTTAGGGTTGGGGAATGGATTGATGATCAAAGCATGTCGTTTTTTGTTATCTTCATCAGACTGACAGCCTTGAAGATTCACAACTTCCATGTGCTGAGAGAAAGGATTGATTAACCAAGGCCTATTATTTAAATACTTCAGACAAGTGACAAAACAACAGTAACAGAGAATATACAAACAGAGACAAGCAGACACCTGTAATCGGAGCTTAAACTTCATGTTTAAATGTGAAGGGCTGAAATAAACATGAGTCCACCCTGGGATTCGGTGCAATCTGAGTTCTGTTTTTCCAAAAAATAAAAATAACTATCTGCAATGAAAAATTCCTTGGACAGGACAGAGAGATTTTGACTCTGTATTTAAGCCCAGACAGTATTTGGGTTGTGAGTGTTTGATGGACAGTGTAGATGAAGCTTTACTCTGAAACACTGGAATTTAGTTTGAGGGGTGATTTAATCACATGCTTCAGAATAATAATTGATATTGTACATCTCGTGTGTGTCTCAGTGTCAGCTGTGAAACATGCACAGCACAATCTCATCCTGTTTCTGTGTGTCTCTCTCTCTGAAATTAGCTGGTCCATTTCCTAAATAACCACTGACTAGATTTCAAAAGGGCTCCATTGCCTGTGTAGCAGTTTGTGATACCCAAAGGTTATGAAAAGTGCTTTAGAAAAGTCTGTCCGCAAGCAGTTGTGAGGATATTCAGTCAGTGTGTAACTTGGGTCACACACAGGCCAGATACACCTCTCCAAGTTAAAGGTGGAGAATGGATCTCGCTCCATTTGAAAGATATATTGACGCAGCCTGTCTGAGTTTGTGTCTGTGTGTGAGTTTGTGTTTGTCTGTACACATGTTTGTGCGGCTGGGGTGGGGGGGGAGGTTGTGTGTGTGACTCATTACGCGACACGATAGCACAGTGGGTAGCACTGTGGCTTCACAGCTCCAGGGTCCCGGGTTCGATTCCCGGCACGTTCTCCCTGTGTCTGCGTGGGTTTTCTCCGGGAGCTCCGGTTTCCTCCAACAAGTCTGAAAGATGTGCTGTTGGGTAATTTGGACATTCTGAATTCTCCCTCTGTGTACCCGAACAGGCGGCAGAATGTGGCGACTCGGGGATTTTCACAGTAACCTCATTGCAGTGTTAATGTAAGCCTACTTGTGACAATAAAGATTATTATACATGGTAGTCCCACAGGCTCTTACCCTGGGTACATTGCAGTCAGCACTCCAAAAGGGTTAATTGTAGTGTCCACGGCAGTATGGTGTAATGTAGTATTAACTGGGACAAGAGCTTATAGTATAAACAGTGACTGGGTTAACTGCAGTGATCACTGGGAAAGGAGCTAATGTGTTTAAATAGAGATATGGATGAGAACGGTTATATATTACAAGGTAATATTCACAATGACATTCTCCAATGCAGCAATATTTCAGACATAGCGTAGAGGAGCATTTACAGCTACTGATGCTGCCAGGAAATAAATTGATCCAGGGCTTTGTATCGGATTATTAAAATAGGTTATTGATCAAGGTGGTCTAGTCGCTAAGGCAGGCTCGATCGGCTGAATGGCCCATTACTGTTCCTGTGTACCTGTCCTGGGAGTGTTGATGGGGAAAGTGTAGAGGGAGCTTTACTCTGTATCTAACCCCGTGCTGTACCTGTCCTGGGAGTGTTTGATGGGGACAGTGTAGAGGGAGCTTTACTCTGTATCTAACCCCGTGCTGTACCTGTCCTGGGAGTGTTTGATGGGGCAGTGTAGAGGGAGCTTTACTCTGTATCTAACCCCGTGCGGTACCTGTCCTGGCAGTGTTTGATGGGGACAGTGTAGAGGGAGCTTTACTCTGTATCTAACCCAGTGCTGTACCTGTCCTGGGAGTGTTTGATGGGGACAGTGTAGAGGGAGCTTTACTCTGTATCTAACCCCGTGCGGTACCTGTCCTGGGAGTGTTTGATGGGGACAGTGTAGAGGGAGCTTTACTCTGTATCTAACCCAGTGCTGTACCTGTCCTGGGAGTGTTTGATGGGGCAGTGTAGAGGGAGCTTTACTCTGTATCTAACCTCGTGCTGTACCTGTCCTGGAAGTGCTTGATGGGGACAGTGTAGATGGAGCTTTACTCTGTATCTAACCCCGTGCTGTACCTGTCCTGGGAGTGTTTGATGGGGCAGTGTAGTGGGAGCTTTACTCTGTATCTAACCCCGTGCTGTACCTGTCCTGGGAGTGTTTGATGTGGACAGTGTAGAGGGAGCTTTACTCTGTATCTGACCCAGTGCTGTAACTGTCCTGGGAGTGTTTGATGCGGACAGTGTAGAGGGAGCTTTACTCTGTATCTAACCCCGTGCTGTACATGTCCTGGGAGTGTTTGATGGGGACAGTGTAGAGGGAGCTTTACTCTGTATCTAACCCCGTGCTGTACATGTCCTGGGAGTGTTTGATGGGGACAGTGTAGAGAGAGCTTTTCTCTGTATCTAACACTGTGCTGTACCTGTCCTGGGAGTGTTTGATGGGGACAGTGTAGAGGGAGCTTTACTCTGTATCTAACCCCGTGCTGTACATGTCCTGGGAGTGTTTGATGGGGACAGTGTAGAGAGAGCTTTTCTCTGTATCTAACACTGTGCTGTACCTGTCCTGGGAGTGTTTGATGGGGACAGTGTAGAGGGAGCTTTACTCTCTATCTCACCCTGTGTTGTACCTGTCCTGGGAGTGTTTGATGGGGACAGTGTAGAGGGAGCTTTACTCTGTATCTACCCCGTGCTGTACCTGTCCTGGGAGTGTTTGATGGGGACAGTGTCGAGGGAGCTTTTCTCTGTATCTAAACCCGTGCAGTACCTGTCCTGGGAGTGTTTGATGTCGACAGTGTAGACGGAGCTTTACTCTGTATCTAAACCCGTTCTGTACCTGTCCTGGGTGTGTTTGATGGGGACCGTGTAGAGGGAGCTTTACTCTGTATCTAAACCCGTGCTGTACCTGTCCTGGGAGTGTTTGATGTGGACAGTGTAGAGGGAGCTTTACTCTGTATCTAACCCGTGCTGTACCTGTCCTGGGAGTGTTTGATGGGGACAGTGTAGAGGGAGCTTTACTCTGTATCTAACCCCATGCTGTACCTATCCTGGGAGTGTTTGATGTGGACAGTGTAGAGTGAGCTTTACTCTGTATCTAACCCCTTGCTGTACCTGTCCTGGGAGTGTTTGATGTGGACAGTGTAGAGTGAGCTTTACTCTGTATCTAACCCCTTGCTGTACCTGTCCTGGGAGTGTTTGATGTGGACAGTGTAGAGGGAGCTTTACTCTGTATCTAACCCCGTGCTGTACCTGTCCTGGGAGTGTTTGATGTGGACAGTGTAGAGTGAGCTTTACTCTGAATCTAACCCCGTGCTGTACCTGTCCTGGGAGTGTTTGATGTGGACAGTGTAGAGTGAGCTTTACTCTGTATCTAACCCCATGCTGTACCTGTCCTGGGAGTGTTTGATGTGGACAGTGTAGAGGGAGCTTTACTCTGTATCTAACCCCGTGCTGTACCTGTCCTGGGAGTGTTTGATGTGGACAGTGTAGAGGGAGCTTTACTCTGTATCTAACCCCTTGCTGTACCTGTCCTGGGAGTGTTTGATGGGGACAGTGTAGAGGGAGCTTTACTCTGTATCTAACGAGGACACGGCCGCAGGTTGCGTGTGGCTGATGGGCACAGGAGAGCGGCACACTGGTGAGCAGTACGGTGTGAACTGACCGTTGGGCGCAGACAGTGACCAGGTGTTAGGCTGGCTGCATATCTGCAACGCGACCAGGCCACCGGGACACACAGGGATCCCATGCAACCCGGCTGGCGAAGGTGTGGAAGAACCTCCGTGTAACATGTTGTTTCTCTGCCCCCCACCACCCTCCTGCAGGTCACCATGTATGCCAACCAGACAGCGATGTTCACTGCCGTGGCTGGAGCCGCAGCTCTGGAGTTTGCCATCCGGCAGCGTAGAGTCACACGGCCCACAGTGGCTGCAGATGCAGCGGTTGCCTATGCAGCAGAGGGGATGGCCGCGGAGTGGCCCGTCGTCGACGCGCAGGCCGCAGGCGCTCAGGACCCGAATGTACAGGGGGATGCCGAGGGGAACATTGACCGCCAGACGGCGAGGAATGCAGAGGAAGTGCTTGGGGGGGACAGGAGGAGGAGGAGGAGCAGGTGGAGCAGGAGGATTCACTGATGGTGGTGCCAGGGCGCCACAGGCGTCCAGCAAGGCCGAGGGTGTACCGTGACAGAATGTTGTTCGAGGCCCTAACGGACATCACATGCAGGAGGAGACTACGGTTCAGCAGGGAGACGGTCGCACATATATGCCAGCTCGTGGCGCACCTCGCACCACGTGGAATGGGAGGAGGACACGCGATACCAGTCTCTGCCAAGGTGACGGTGGCCCTAAACTTTTATGTGACCGGCTCCTTCCAGTCGCCGAGCAGGAACCTCTCCGGGATCTGACAGTCATCGGTCCACAGGTGCATCAGGGCCGTCACCAATGCCTTGTACGCCATTGCGGACAGGTACATTCAATTCCCTGAGGACCGAGCACAGCAGGAATCACGGGCACGTGAATTCGCCAAGGTGGCCGGGATACCGATGGTCCAGGGTGTCATCGATGGTGTGCACGTCCCCGTGCACCCGCCTGCAGACAGCAGGGACGTGTTCATGAACAGGAAGGGCGCATACTCCATGAACATTCAGGTGGTGTGCGACCCCCACATGAAGATCATGCACGTGTGTGCAAAGTACCCCGGCAGTGTGAATGGCACGCGTTTCCTGGGGCGGCCCGGCTTTGATGTGCCAGGCTGCTCGGTGGGCGTGCTGGAAGGCATTGTGCCACCCTAACCTGCCCGCTGCCCACCAGATGCGCCAGGGACGGAACGGGGGGAGGCCGAGTGTCCCGGGACGTCCCTTGATGGAGCTACCAGGACGGGCCCCAGAACCTCCTCCTCCCTCGGGGTGCCCGGTGGCCCCCGGACCTCACTGTGGGACGGAGATGCGATCGGAGACATGCCCCGTCACACCACCGATACCTGGTGCTGCCAGTCCTGGAGGCCTGCAGCGGTATCGACCACGGTCCGAATGTTTGCCAAGACGGAGCCCAGGGAGAGCAACATTCCTGCCATGGACTGTGCTATCTCAACCTGTGAGTACGCTACGCCATCCATCACGTGCGCCAGGCGGTCTATGCTCTCCGCGACTGACTGCTCGGACTGAGCCATCGCCTGCTGGGACCGGGCCATGGCATGGTGAGACTCGGCCAGGGCCCCGAGAGCGGCGGCAATGTCACGTTGGCTCTGGCGCATGACTACCTGTGAGGGGGCAGTCCGCTCCTGGGCCATGGATGACGCGTGCACGGTAAGCCCAACGCCTTGCAGAACCTGACCAATGGCCAAAACCGTTTCACCCATTGCCTCCACCGTGGACGCCACCCTTGCTGTGTCGGCCTGGGTGGCTGCAATGAGCGGCACCACTCCCTGCTCCTGGACGCGGATGCACTCCTCCAGCTGCGTGTGCAGGTCCTGGAAGATGGCCCTCATCCCGTTATTCAGTCCCTGGGTGTCCACATGCATCGGTTGTCCGGGTGGGTCAAGTACATCCAGGAACCCGGGAACCGTCTGGGTGGCAGCTGGTTGCTGGGCCTGGGCTGCCCTCCGACCGTCCAGCCCCTCGGCTGCTCCAAACTCCACCTGCTGTACCGGCTCGGCTGTGGGGTGCGCATCAGACAGTGACCCGGGAGCCTCATCACTTATGTGCCCAACCGAGGTGAGTGTCTCTGTGATGGTGTATGGTGAGGGAGACAGCAGTGCCGCAAGCTCGAGGTCAACGTCCGTTAGGAATTCTTGTCTGTTCTCCTCCCACTTATGGCCCGGTGCAAGCTGCATGCCGGCCATGTCGTGTTGACTTCCAGGTGATTCCACCAAGTGTGTGGCCGTGATGTGCGATTCTTCATGAATGTCCGCCCTGTGCCCCTCACTATTGTCTCTCTCAGTGGTGTGAGCGTCCCGGTTCTGCGTCCCATACTGAGAGGTTTGCCCTCCTGTCCGACCGACTGCCAACCTCTGGCGTGCGTCCCTGGGTGCAGTTGCGGTTGCCGATGTTCCGCTGTTTCCTGGGCGAGACGTCCCTGGACGTTCGGCAGGTGGCCCTGGGGAACTTAAAGATCCGGGGTTCGTTAGACATGGTGGCCCGGGTGTATGGTGGTGGTGGGTGCACAGTGTGAGGGGGGGAGGGGATCGAGGGTGCAGTCCATGTGTGAGGGGGGAGGGGATCGAGGCTGCAGTGGGCAATGTGTGAGGGAGACGATGACGGGTTGGGGGTGGGGGGGGGTGCGGTGGTGAGGACATGCAGGGTTCTCTCACTTGCTTCTGCGCCTCCGACCTGGCATGTCGCGACCTCCCGGGTGGCGGATCCCCCAGCGAGGTTCAGGGCCCTCTGCTCGTGAACGTTTAGGGGGTGCAGCACAGGAGAACCCCCTCCGGTTCTCATACGCTCACATTGGTTGTGAGCTGTCTTGTCCTGGGGGGGGGGGGGGGGGGGGCTTGGGGGTTGGATAAAGCATCACAATTAGGTGGGTATCATCAGGGCGTGCAGATATAAACTACATTTTTGCTGGTTCAGGAGACTGCACACCATGGCATCGCTCCAGGGAGGGTCCCGGGGCTCATGTGGGTCGAGTAAATCGTTGGGCACCCTGACCCCCCCTACCACCACCCCTGATGCCCCAACCCCCCCCCCCCCCGACCCCACTTCCCCCCCCCTCGTGCCGGGGAGGGGGGGGGGCTGGGGGCACCCTCATGGCACTTACACTGGCAGCCCAAGTGAGGCCGTGCAGCTTCTTGCGACACTGCTCCTCCGTCCGGGGGGTCTGCCCCACAGCACTGACAGCGGTGCCAACCTCACGCCAACCGTGCCTCACCGCGCTGGATGGCTGGCGATGCCCACGTCTTGGGCCGAGGGTGTCCCTTCTGTGCTCGACCTCATCCAGCAGGGTGTCCAGGTCCGTGTCCCGGAACCTCGGTGCGGCTCGTCGGGGCTCAGCCATCTCTTCCCTTCTCCTCCGGGTCCTCTGTGCGCGGATCGCGCCATTTATGACGCAGCGCCGTGTCATTCGGGCGTCGCGCGGTGACGGTGCAGCTATCGCGACACGCCCCCCCCCCCCGAGTTTCTTGCGGCCCCGATCCTAGCCCATTTTCGGGCCCTGAATCGGTTGGGATCGGAGCCGTTTCCCGCCGTCGTGAACCTCGATGGCGTTCACGACGGCGTGGGCACTTAGTCGCGGGAGCGGAGAATCGCGCCCACTGTGTCTGTGGAGAGACTGCTGCAGACCAGGAATGGATCAAATTCCCGGTTCTCAATCGTGGTTTGAGACGACTCTCCGGGTCGCTGAATCCTTGCTGAGTTTTTCCAGCATTTTGTTTTTATTGCATCCTTGGAGCTGGGAAAATATCAGACCAAAGGAAATAAGCGTTAGAATGGAAAACTAAACGGGAAGAACAAAACACAGAAATGAATCTTAACAGCTACAATACCTTGATCCCGCAAAGATTTTGCCCATCTATTTCCATACAGAATTTATACTGTAGTCAATCAGTAAACAGTTCCTGGTTTGATTTCACAACTTAGTTGATTTGTTATGTTGTAGGTGTAACATAGCGGCTTCCATGTGGTGCACTTGACAAAGGAAGGTTCAGACGTGGAGATAACTTCAACACGTTTATTAAACTATTTACACTTCTATTACTCGGGTTCGACACTACTGCTAATCCCTATAGCTACCCAGACTGACTAACCAGTTGCTGCAATCCACGTGGTGGGTGTAATATTGAATCAACCCTGTGTCGCTACTCACTGACTGTCTCCACTGGAAAGAGCAGATCATGTGTGTGGTGTCCTTTATATATGGGTTAGTGTAATGCCCCCGTGTGGTCGTGTCACCTCTGTGTGTATCGTGAATGTCCATTGGTCGTGTCCTATCTAACTGATCTATTGGTTGAGTGTGTGTGTGTGCTGTCTCTTGTGCTCCCTCTAGTGTCTAGCTAGCCTACATGTATTTACATTTATGCACATCACCACATCCCCCCTTTTTTTATATGTTACATATTTTCTGCACACTTTTGGAAAATTGAACAAAGAACAGGTAGATAAGGTAAGGTATATACAAGTCATGGGAACAGTGATTAAACAATAAGTCCATGCACGGTAGCATGGTGGTTAGCACAATTGCCTCACAGCTCTAGGGTCCCAGGTTCGATTCCCGGCTTGGGTCACTGTCTGTGTGGAGTCTGCACATCCTCCCCGTGTGTGCGTGGGTTTCCTCCTGGTGCTCTGGTTTCCTCCCACAGTCTAAAGATGTGCAGGTTAGGTGGATTGGCCATGCTAAATTGCCCTTAGTGTCCAAAATTGCCCTTAGTGTTGGGTGGGGTTACTGGGTTATGGGGATAGGGTGGAGGTGTGGGCTTGGGTAGGGTGCTCTTTCAAAGAGCCGGTGCAGACTCGATGGGCCGAATGGCCTCCTTCAGAACTGTAAATTCTATGATCTATGAAATCATTTGTGTGAGTCCAAAAACCATCAATCATCATGGTCAAATGTCTCTCCTGGTTATGAACGCCATCAACGTCCCTGTGCCACAGGAACCAAGAAGGGGTCAAATCACTTCGCTGTCTGATTTGGAGTCCCTTTCTTTTTGCGATGTTTGTGATGGTGCTGTCGGATGGCATCTTGTAGCTGATAAGGTGTTGACGTTGAAGAGGGACCATCAACAGTTTCATTCGAGGTCATGGATGTGCCATATGTTGAAGTTGGATAAGACTGTACATACTGGTTCTGGCCACGTGCTGTGCAGGAAGGGTGATCCTGCTGAGAACCGTTGAAGCTTGTCGAATTGGAAACAGAATTGCTGCTCGCATAAATACCTGGTGATGGTGTGAAACTAGAACCTTGCATCTGATCGGAATATGCCGTCTGGCCAGGCTGGGGTGCAGCAAATCCTGGGCTGTAACTAAGGCTTCCAGTCTGTAGTGCAGATTGCACTTGCGGTAGTCCTCCTTCGGTCTTGATTCCATTAGTGGGCAATCCGTAGTGCTGGCCTGTTTGAGAATATGCTGCACAGACTGCTTGCTGCTGCATGCCTGAATACTGGGTTTGTCCAGCATGAGCAGTCATTGGCTGCACTGCTGGTGTGGAAAAAATGTGTGGATATAGCTGTGGTGAATATTGGTGTATTCTGCTTGGACTGTAGCCGCTGCTTGTTATTACTGACCCAGTGTAATTGTTATGTGATCCATCTCCTGTCATAGTGGCATCTGCTGTCACCCTGAGCGTGCCATCACTGAGGTTGCGGCACTCCCTGTCTGGAGTAAAGTCCGGCTTACGTGAATCAGAGTCGGCGTTTGGTTGCTCCCCATCTGGAGTCTGGTCTGTTTTAACTGAGTCAGTGTTGGTTTGTTGATGCTCCCCGTCCGGAGTCTTAGCAGGTTCACTGGAGTCAGCTGAGATTTCTTGAAGCTGCGCGCCTGGAGTCGGAACATGCAGGAATGCATTGACTTGTGGAGAGGTTCGAGCGAATGAGAGTGGAAGAATGTGAGGCACCATGGAATGGTGTCACCAGAGTCACGAGTGGTCTCACAGTGATCGTCGAGTGCCTCTGTACACACTAGCTGAGGTCTGTCACTTTGCACATCTTGCATGGGAAGTTGGATGCTGTCGTCACTCGTCTCACATACTGTGGGTAGATCCTCAGTAGCTGCTTGTTGTTCACTTGGGTTGGGTAAATTGTCAGAGTCTTCATCTGGTGGCGCAACCAATGTGGGTGGACTGTCATTGTCTTGCTGTTGTCCTTCATTTGGGCTTGGACTGTCATCGTCACTTTGTTCTTCACTATAGCATGATAGACCATCATGGTCGTCCTGCTGTGCACTGGAGTGTGGTAGACTGTCATAGTCTTCTTGCTGTTTACTTGAGCATGGCAGACTTGCATCGTCTGCCGCTAGTTGGTCAGAGGAGGTTGCTAGACCCTCATGGTCTTGTTCCTGCAAGGACTGCACATCGGAGTCTTGCGTTGCTTCTATCGTGGAGGCTGTCCACGAGCTCCCTGCGGAGACTTGTGACACTGGATTCACGTCTTGTGTGTGCAAGGACTGCGCTCTGGAGTCTTGCGTTTCTTCTATCGTGGAGTCTGTCCACAAGCTCGCTGTGTAGGCTTGTGACACTGGAGTCACTTCTTGTTCGTGCAAGGACTGCGCTCTGGAGTCTTGCGTTTCTGCAATTGTGGAGTCTGTCCATGAGCTCGCTGTGGAGGCTTGTGACACTGGAGTCACTTGTTGTTCATGCAAGGACTGCGGTGTGGAGTCTTGCGTGTCTTCTTTCGTAGAGTCGGGAACCCTGAGCGGTGCGTGGACCACGCTCTGTGTGGCAGCAGGCCGCTGTCTGTGGGCTTGTACCGCTCTCTGTCTCTTAATTTCAGGCCACAGCATAATCCTGCACTCACGAGTCGGGATGTCGTAGATGCTGGGCTGAAGATCCTCAAATCCGAAGAACGAATCCGTGTCTGCATCAGATTCAGTACGGGGGTCTTCAATGTGCAACACGTCTAGTTGCGGTTCGGATTTGGTACTGGGGTAGCCTCCCAAGGTGAAAGGTTCATCTGAGTCGTTGTCTTCTAGGACCATATCATCACTGTTTGCGTCAGAGCTGGCATTGGGCTCACGAGGTCCAGAGAAAATGTAAAGGTCGGTTTCGAAATATTCAAGGTCGGAATCATCGGATTGGGCATAGGTAACTGCTTGTTGCAGGGATCTTCGGAAGTTAATTTCATTTCTTGGTTCAATTTGAGGCATTGTGCTGTCATTCCAGGTGAAGGAAGGTTGTTTTACGGCTTTAAAAGATTTTTTCTTTGATTTGGGGCGTTTCCCCTTTAAATGGTCGTGGTCCGGGGCCTCTGACTTCATGACGCATGTGACGTACTGCGTAGGAAGCGATTGCGCATGCGCAGATCGGGTTCCTTTACCAGGGGCCGTTTTCGTGATTGCGTATGCGCGCCGTCTCGCAACTGCAGTCCTTTTAGAAAGATGGCCGCCGATCAAAATTGTTCTCTGCTCCAGGATTTTGGCCTTGTGGTGAGTACTGGTGCTTCTCTTACCTTTCCTTGCTGGTTGGAGTGTGTTTTCCTCACAGTATTTGCCGAATTTGTCCAGGGCTGCCTGGAAGTCGCTCCTGTTTTGCCCTTTGGATAACTTGAATTTTTAAAAGATTTCTTCTGCACCGGCTATGGTGAGCAGAAGCTCTGTCTTTTCAGCATTGGCCAGGTCTTCTAGGTCGGCTGCTACCAGGAAGAATTCAAACATTTGCTGGAATACCCGCCAGTTTTCGCGGAGATCGCCGTGGCACTGGAGCTGCTGCGGAACCCGGATCTCGAACATCTTGCCTGGGTATCGTTGCTGGTTGTCATTGTTCGCTGAAGTATGGCTATATGGATTGAAACAGTTCAGTCCTGGTACCATGATTTGTTATGTTGTAGGTGTAACATAGCGGCTTCCTTGTGGTGCACTTGACAAAGGAAGGTTCAGACGTGGAGATAACTTCAACACGTTTATTAAACTATTTACACTTCTATTACTCGGGTTCGACACTACTGCTAATCCCTATAGCTACCCAGACTGACTAACCAGTTGCTGCAATCCACGTGGTGGGTGTAATATTGAATCAACCCTGTGTCGCTACTCACTGACTGTCTCCACTGGAAAGAGCAGATCATGTGTGTGGTGTCCTTTATATATGGGTTAGTGTAATGCCCTCCTGTGGCGGTGTCACCTCTGTGTGTATCGTGAATGTCCATTGGTCATGTCCTATCTAACTGATCTATTAGTTGAGCGTGTGTGTGTGATGTCTCTTGTGCTCCCTCGAGTGTCTAGCTAGCCTACATGTATTTACATTGATGCGCATCACCACATTAGGAATTTGACCCGATTCTTGTTCCGAGTCCCGCCCTCAGTGTGAAAAGCTGCTGTCATCCCTCGGGATCTATGGCGGTCCCTCCCTCCCTCCCCATCACCCTCCTTTCCCCTCTCTCCCCACCGCCCCTCTTCCCTACATCTCCCTTCTGTTGGTACAGAGGTGAGGGTATCTGGTCTCTCCAGCGCAAAGTTTAGTGCTTGTACTGTTTGTTTTTGTACAACTGTATTGTTGACGATTTTAATAATCAGAATATCCTACCTCCCCCTCCCCGTACGTTGGCACAGAGGGGAGAGTACCCAGTTTCTCCAATGCAGAATTAGTGTTTGTACCGTTTGGCCTTGTACAACTGTAATGGTTATTGTTAGTATTAAATGGTTACTGTTTGTAATAAAAATATTTATATGGCGGTCCCGGCAGCCCCTGCTCTCTCTCCGCTATACTGAAAGGAAAGAAGGCCAAGGGGAAGAAGGTGGTCCCGTCTCCTTCCATCGTAAGGAAGCATGAGGTGAAAAAGGTCGTCAACCCTCCGTTTGAGAAGAGACCAAAAAACTTTGGGGTTGGTCAGGATATCCAGCCCAAGAGGGACCTGACGAGATGGCCACGGTATGTCAGACTACAACGTCAGAGGGCCATCCTGTCTGAAAGTGCCTCCAGCAATTAACCAGTTCGCCCAGGCCTCTGGACAGGCAGACTGTGACCCAGCTCTTCAAACTGGCCCGCAAATACCAAACTGAAGAACAGGCAGAGGGCCCAGCAAAAGGCAACTGGGAAGGTTGATCCCCAACAAAGAGGCCAGCAGTTCTCAGAGCACGTGTGAACACTGTCACCACATTGGTGGAGAGTAAGAAAACTCAGCTGGTGATTGTCGCACATGAAGTTGACCCCATTGAGTTGGTTGTGTTCCTGCCTCCTTTCTGCCGGAAGATGGGGGTTCCTTGTTGCATCGTCAAAGCCAAAGCCAGGCCCAGATCAACCCTGAGGATAAGGGAGCGATGGCCAAGTTGATTGAGGCTGTGCAGACTAACTACAACGAGCAGTTTGATGAGATCCATCGACATTGGGGCGGTGGGATTCTGGGCCCCAAGTCTGTGGCTCGGATTGCAAAGCTGGCAAAGGCCAAGGCTAAGCAGCTGGCAACCAAACTGGGATAATTTATTTCCCACCTACTTGTTGTATATAAAAATAAGTAAATTCCACTGCAGACATTCCTCATTTACTTAGAAAAGGGGACGGCAGCTGGTGATACAAAATCAAACCATTTTGACCATTTCCGTGCCACTTGAACTGTGAACAAAGCTGGTTGTTATTTTATCTTTGTTCCGAAGAGTCAGTTTAGACTTATAGCGTTAACTCTATTTGTCTCTTCACAGATGCAGCCGACCTGCTGAGTTTTTACAGAACTTCGTTTTTATTTTATCCCTCCTCCACTTTGTGTGAATCTCTCACATGTTGTCAGAGGGTGGTGGTGGGGACCAGAAAGGGCGACCTGTACAACTTGGATCTGGACAACGGTCAGAAAGGGAGGATGTGGGGAGCATCTGCAATGGGAGAGTTAGCAGTGTGGAGAAGGAGAGGTTAGATTCTGTCCAACGGTTCCCTGAGCAGATTGTCAAAGTCATTTGACAAAATGCCTCATCGCCGAAACGTTCAAACAAGCAAATACCTAGCTTGGCTGGTAGTGCAAAAAGCCGCCATTCTCTTCCTTCATGCCTTAAATTTCACCCACTCTCCACATTGCCCTCGAGAGACTATTGTGGGGAAGAGACCTGGTGTCATCTCTTTCTGGAATGTGTCTTTGTAAAGGAGCTCTAGAGAGAGAGATGCAGTGTTTTTGTTGAGATTCATCGCAAGCAGCTCAGTGAAGCAGGACTCTTTGCTCTCCATGATGTTTCCAGAGAGATATCCAATAATAATATTTATTAGTGCCACATTAACACTGCAATGAAGTTACTGTGAAAACCTCCTAATTGCCACATTCCGGCACCTGTTCGGGCACACAGAGGGAGAATTCAGAATGTTCCATTCACCTAACAAGCACGTCTTTCGGGAATTGTGTGAGGAAACCGGAGTGCTTGGAGGAAACCCACATAGACGGGGAGAACATGCAGACTCTGCACAGACAGCAACCCAAGCGGGAATCAAACCCTGGCGCTATGAAGCAACAGTGCTAACTGAGATGGTGGTGTAGTGGTAATGTCACTGGACTAGTAATCTAGAGGCTCAGGCTAATACCCATGGGGACATGGGTTCAAATCCTGCACGATGGAATTTAACATCATAAAACTGCTGTCCTTACTTGGTCTGGTCTCCATGCGATTTCAGACCCACAGCAAATTGGTTCACACTTAATTACCCTCCAAAATGGATTAGTTCAAGGATGACAAATACTGGCTTTGTCAATGATTCCCACCTCCCACAAAATAATAACAAATTCAGTAGCTGTAGCTGGTGGACCTTCAACTTGGTGAAAGATGCCCTTTGATCTGCCCGAAGCCTCTTGGTCTTCCAGTGCAACTAATTCTCCTTGACTGAGTTGCAAACTGGCATTTCCCAAGGTCCAGAAGTATGTGCTGAGGGACATATTAAACCTGCAGCCGCAGAGGCACGGAGGTGGACAATGGACTTTCAGCCATAGTTCACCGAGAAGCTGGAAACTGGATGGAACTCCTTGGGCTGCATGTCTGACAAGGAACAATTACAGCAAATATCAATATTATCAGAATAGTATTGAGGCACCTCATTGTGGGACATGTTGTATAAAGTTGAATTCTGTTGCATTTTCTGTAATTTTCAAGTCAATGTTTTACAATATATTATAAATGCACAAACTATATTTTTGGGACAAATTGTTCCTGGAAGATAACATGCTGTGTACCATACCTTTCAATGACAAAATTCAGACATAGATCCTCTCTGAGAGCTGCATGTTGCTGGGTTCTGATGAAAGATCAGACCTGGCAAAGTAGTGATCACTGCTGCCTCACAGCACAAGGGACCTGGGTTCATTTCCGGCCTTGGGTGACTGTGTGTGTGTGTGTGTGTGTGTGTGGAGTTTGCACATTCTCCCGTGTCGGTGTGTGGATTTCTCCGGGTGTTCCGGTTTCCTTCCACACTCCACAGACGTGTAGGTTCGGTGGATTGGCCATGTTAAATTGCCGCTTAGTGTCCAGGGATGTGTAGGTTATGTTAAGGGGTTATAGGAATAGGACGTGGATGTGGGCTTGGGTGGAGTGCTCTTTCAGAGGGCCGGTGCAAATTCAATGGGCGGAATGGCCTCCTTCTGCACTGTCGGGATCCTATGATTTTCTATGATCACAGATGCTGCCTGACCTGCAGTTTTGGAGTATTTCTAACCGTTGTTGTTTTTTTAGGTTGGACTGTGGAACTGAGTGATGGCAAGTGTTATGTGAGTATGGCAGGAATACTCAGTGTTAGTTCAAGCTGTGACCTGTTATCTGTTTGGAGATTAGCATGTCTCAGCCTCACTAATGGGAGGCATGCGTCCCTGGTCAGTCACCCACGGATTGTTGGCAGCTAGTTTGAAGGACCACCAGGATCCCATTATAATATTGCAATTCATTGCTGAGGCTCATCATATTTGGATCTGGTCTGGGATTCTGAGACAGCCCTATTGGCAGTACAGGAAAATCCTCTGCTGTCTTGTGTGTGACAAAATCCCAAAATGGTTAAAGCACACCAGGAGAACATTTGGGACATCTTACCTCTGTTTGATCTTCCAAATAGCGATCCACCTTCTCTTCCCCCCCCCGCCTCCCCCCCAACCCTGCACATTTTCCGATAACAATCAAATTTCCTTTTGAACTCGTCTACTGAATCTGCCTGCACTACATCCTCCGGCAGTGCATTTCAGATCCAAACCAATCGCTGCACGAAGAGCTTTCCCTCCCATCACCATTGCTTCTTTTGCCAATTATCCTAAATCTGTGCCGTCTTGCTCTCGGTCCATCCAGCAATGGGAACAGATTTTCCCTCTCCATTCTGTATAGATCCCTCATGATTGTGAATACCTCTATCAAATCGTCTTCCAAACTTCTTTTCCCCAAGAAAAACAGTCCCAGCTTCTCCAGTCTATGTAACTGAAGTTCCTCATTCCTGGAACAATTCTGCACTCTCTCTCTAATGCCTTCACATCCTTCCTGAAGTGTGGCATCTACAATTGGACACAATAGTCCAGTTGAGGCTGAACCAATGTTCTAAAAAATTTAA
This sequence comes from Scyliorhinus torazame, assembly GCF_047496885.1. NCBI lineage: Eukaryota > Metazoa > Chordata > Chondrichthyes > Carcharhiniformes > Scyliorhinidae > Scyliorhinus > Scyliorhinus torazame. The sequence goes on along the minus strand of NC_092710.1, from coordinate 57,292,589 downwards.
CATAACCGCTTTGCTCTTGTTCTCTATGTCCCTATTAATATAGTCTAAGAAACTGTGAGCTTTATTAACCACTCTCTCAACCTGTCCTCCACTTTCAATGATTTATGCACAAATATACCCAGATTCCTCTGCTCCTGCACATCCCTTCATTTTCCATGTCTCTCTGCATTGTTCTACCAAGCTGAATCACTTCACACGTTCCTGCATTAAATTTGCTGTGCAGTCAACCTATGTTCTTTTGAAGTTCTACTTTTCTCCTCCTGAAAAACATGCTTGTTAGGTGAATTGGACATTCTATAATAATAATCTTTATAATAATCTTTATTGTCACAAGTAGACTTACATTAACATTGCAATGAAGTTACCGTAAAAAGCCCCTAGTCGCCACATTCCGGCACCTGTTCGGATACACGGAGGGAGAATTCAGAATGTCCAGATTACCTAACAGCACATCTTTCGGGACTTGTGGGAGGAAACCGGAGCACCCCCGGAGGAAACCCATGCAGACACGGGGAGAACATACAGACTCCGTACAGACATGACCCAAGCCGGGAATCGAACTTGGACCCTGGCGCTGTGAAGCAACAGTGCTAACCGCCCCCAACAGTGCTTGCGTGCCGCCCCCAATTCTGAATTCTCAGTGTACCCGAACAGACGCCGGAGTGTGGTGATGAGTGGATTTTCACAGTAACTTCATTGCATGTACATAGATTCCTAAAAGTTGCCACTCAGGTTGAGAGGGTTGTTAAGAAGGCGTACAGTGCGTTAGCTTTTATTGGTAGAGGGATTGAATTTCGGAGCCATGAGGTCATGTTGCAGCTGTACAAAACTCTGGTGCGGCCACATTTGGAGTATTGCGTGCAATTCTGGTCGCCGCATTATAGGAAGGATGTGGAAGCATTGGAAAGGGTGCAGAGGAGATTTACCAGAATGTTGCCTGGTATGGAGGGAAGATCTTATGAGGAAAGGCTGAGGGACTTGAGGCTGTTTTCGTTAGAGAGAAGGTTAAGAGGTGACTTAATTGAGGCATACAAGATGATCAGAGGATTGGATAGGGTGGACAGTGAGAGCCTTTTTCCTCGGATGGTGATGTCTAGCACGACGGGACATAGCTTTAAATTGAGGGAAGATAGATATAAGACAGATGTCAGAAGTAGGTTCTTTACTCAGAGTGTAGTCAGGGCGTGGAATGCCCTCCCTGCAACAGTAGTGGACTCGCCAACACTAAGGGCATTTAAATGGTCATTGGATAGACATATGGACAATAAGGGAATAGTGTAGATGGGCTTCAGAGTAGTTTCACAGGTCGGCGCAACATCGTGGGCCGAAGGGCCTGTACTGCGCTGTAATGTTCTGTGTTCTATGTTCTATTATTATTAAAAATTCACAATACTTCCAAGTTTTATATCATCTGCAAATTTTGAAATTGTAACCTGTACACCACGATATAAAATAAAATCAAGTTTACAAATTAAAAAAGAAGGCCCAAGGCAAGCTGAATACCCTCTGCTGTAATTCTTTCAAGCTTCTTATTCCAAAAGAGTTATGTAAAACAGACAAATTGTTTGAAATAAACTGCTTGTATCTAGCTGGGACATTACATTGTTTGCTAAAAGTCCAATTCATTTTCTGATGTTTGCACTTTCCAGGGCCCTGGAATCTTGTCAGTGAGCTGAGCTGAGGGGTAGTCTGTTTCTGTGTGTGAGGACATGAACCGATTAACCAGTAAATTAACTAACACTGAGCTAGTCATTTCAGCTATTGCGGGGTACAGGAATATGGAGAATAATTCTTCTTTTTGTGAAGTTACATTTCACAAGATATGCAGCTGTTGCAGTGTTAGACATTAAAAAGGTAATTTCTGTGTGTTAGTTGTGATTATAGCTAGGTTTATCTCATTTTCAGGATGGCTATCATAAATAATAACAGTCCCCTTCCCGGGACAGGAGTGTCCAAAGACAGGAAGCTTTTGCGGACAGATTATGATGTTGAATCCTACGGCCCTGTGCAATATTTGTTTTTTCTCCTTTCCTCTGCTTTTAGACCAGGATAAAGGATCCAACCCTATGAAGCGAGAGCTGATGTGACAGCCCCAAACAAACCTTCTCCCATCACAAACCATTTACTTTCTTTCAATTTTTTGTTATTTTAGGTTGAGATTTTCTGTTGTAACAAAACATTCACAAGTGAGTCCATCTCAGTAACTGCACACCAACGTTGGCAATTCAGGTAAATGGCACAATGCTGGTGTGTAATAATTGAAGCATTTAAAATGCTAAAAGGATTTGGTAAACAGAGACGAGAAACAGCTCATCCGGTAGGAGAATCCAGAACCATGCAGGTGAGGGAACTAATTTAAAACTTACAAATCAAATGCATGTGGATGGAATTTTGATACCGATTCGCCATAATTTAATTAAATGGACAAATGATGCGAGAGCCAGAATGACCGTCTCCTGGTCCTATTGTTAGGAATATGGGAAGTTAATGAGATTAACAGTGAACTGGAAATGAAAATAAAATACAACTTAAGCATCCCTTACCGAAATACAAAAAGTTCAGAAATTCACACTTTTTTGAGCACCGACATGACGTAATGAGTGGGAAATCCCACAAGGTTCTGGGAAGGATACCGGGCTTTGTGCAGAACCTAATATGCCGCAGACGGTTATAAGCCCTAAGTCGATTGTTTTGGCACCAAAACCTCATCATAGCTGGACGTTCGTGCATTAAATTATATTGCTCACTGTGATTATCGCATTGAAAATGTTTTTGGGTAAATACAAAACATATTTGGCTCCCGCGAACATTATATTACGAAATCCAAAAAATTCCAAAATCCGATACACACTAGGCCCCAAGCATTTCGGATAAGGGATGCTCAACCTATAACTGAAGGTTTTGAGGTAACAAGACTAGCAGGCATCTAGAAGAATAGTGAGATGCAATTTGCCCAGTAACAAGATTAGTAGGCATCTAGAGACATTGAGGTGTGTATGGCCATATCATAAACATTGATTACCAGAGATCAGTGGGGCCATATAAATAATAACTTCTAAAGGCAAGGAATTTGAGAGAAGTAGCCAGCATAATCCACAGAATGGAATATCAAAGAGACTGAACAGTATAATGAATAATGCCCTTATTGGGGATAGTTCTCCACCCAACATCCAGACAGGCATAATCCATCTATGATCTGAGCATAGATTCCTGTAATAGCTATCATTTAAAGACATGGCAGAGTGCAGATATTCTCCTCCTAAGGACGCAGTTCTGCACCTTCGCTGAACCCGGAAGAGGCGTTTTCCCAGACTTGGTCACCAAAACGGTATTGTGTCATAACTAGTAACTGGGTTTGGTGTATAGTTACTAAAATTGATGTTGCTGGGAAAAAGGGTGTCTCATTAAGTTCAAATCTGTTGGAATTCTTTGAAGATGTAACCAGTACAGCTGACAAGGGGGAGCCAGTCGATGTGGTATATTTAGACTTTCAGAAGGCATTTGACAAAGTCCCGCATGAGAGATTATTGTACAAAATTAAAGCGCATGGGATTGGGGGAAATGTATTGAGGCAGATAGAAAACTGGTTGGAAGAGAAGAAACAAAGAGTAGGGATTAATGGGTCCTTTTCAAATTGGCAGGCAGTAACTAGTGGGATACGACAGGGATCGGTGCTGGGACCCCAGTTATTCACAATATATATTAATGATTTGGATGAGGGAACAAAATATAACATCTCAAAGTTTGCAGATGATACCAAGTTAGGTGGGAGGGTGAATTGTGACGAGGATGCAGTATTCCTACAGCATGATCTAGACAGGTTGGGCGCGTGAACAAATCAATGACAGATGCAGTATAATTTGGATAAGTGTGAGGTTATTCACCTTGGAAGCAAAAACAGGAAGGCAGGTTACTACCTGAATGGCTGTAAATTGGGGGATGGGAGTGTGCAGTGGGACCTGGGTGTCCTTGTGCACCAGTCGCTGAAGGTAAGCATGCAGGTGCAGCAGGCGGTTAAGAAGGTATATTGGCCTTCGTTGCGAGGTGTTTCGAGTATAGAAGGAGGGATGTGTTGCTGCAATTATACAGGGCCATGGTGAGGCCACACCTGGAGTATTATGTGCAGTTTTGGTCTCCTCCTCTGAGGAAGGATGTTCTTTCTCTCGAAGGAGAGCAGCGAAGGTTTACCAGACTGATTCCAGGGATGGCGGGACTGTCATATGAGGAGAGATTGACTAGTTTGGGATTGTTCTCACTGGAGTTCAGAAGAATGAGGGGGATCTCATAGAGACTTATAAAATTCTGACAGGACTAGACAGGGTAGATGCAGGGAAGATGTTACCAATGTGGGTGTGTCCAGAGCCAGGGGTCACAGTCTGAGGATTCAGGGGAAACCATTTTGGACAGAGATGAGGAGACATTTCTTCACAGAAAGAGTGGTGAGCCTGTGGAATTCATTACCACAGGAAGTAGTTGATGCTAAAACTTTGAACATAATCAAGAGGCGGCTAGATATAGCACTTGGGGTGAATGGGATCAAAGGCTATGGATAGAGAGCAGGATTAGGCTTTTGAATTGGATGATCAGCCATGATCCTGATGAATGGCAGAGCAGGCTCGAAGGGCCAAAAGGCCTCCTCCTCCTCCTATTTCCTATGTATCTATGTATGTTTTGAGAACAAGAGGTAACTTCAGATAACACGATGTTTAGTTATTCATATACTTAAGTGTCATAGTGTATATAAGTCTTTTCTCATGCCTTTTTTTATTTTATTCTACTTTAATAAATATTCTTTATTAATTGTTTACTCAATGACTGGACAGGTTCCTCAATGGGTTATACATTGTTCCTCACATTGGTCCAAAAAGAAAATACACCACTAAGAACCAATGTTTCAAGTTATCCTTCGGGGTTTGGAGACACTCACGGGTAACACCAGCGAGGTTCTTAACACTTCCTTCTGACATTTAATCATCTGCTGAATGACCAATTTCAGAGTGAGGCAAATAAATCTAAACCAGAGTCTACACAAGAGTTCAACAGAGGGTTTGAAATACATTTTGTCACTCATTTAAATCATGAATATATATTTGTGAATAGCTGGGGTCCCAGCCCCCACCCCTGTGGCACCCCACAACTCATTGCCTGCCAATCGGAAAAAGACCAATCTATTCATACTCTTTGCCCCCTGTCTGCCAATCAGTTTTCTATTCATCTCAATACACTACCCCAAATTCCATGGGCTGGATTTCCCATTATTGGCTCTCTGTCTCCACGCCGGCGTCAAAACGGTGGACTTTCACGCCAGAAAAGCTGCATGAAAGGACCACTAATTCCTAGCCCTTCAGGGGGCTAGCAGGGAACCGGCGTAGATCTTGCAGCTTTTGCTGCAGATACGGAGACCGCGCATGCGCACGGCGGCGACCTCCAGCGGCTGAGTCGTGCTCCATGGCGGACTCGGACAAGTAGGTGGACCCAAAAAAGAAACCCCAGGATCAGCCGCACGCCCGACCCTCACCGCCCGCACAAGCATTTACCGGCCGTCTATAAGCCCCCCCCCCCGCCCTCCGATCAGCCAGCCCCCGACCAGAGGACCGCAGATTGAATCTGCAGCCGCCACGCAGGTATCTCGACCGGCTGGAGCACATTAGTTCCATGCCATCAGGACTTCAGCCGGTCGGGGGTGGAGGATGGCGGAGCGGGCCTCTGGCAATGGCCCCAGGTAGGTCCCAGGCGGCATGGCGTATACCCAGAGTACGCCGCTTTTCGGGAAACCGGTGCCAGTCCCGATTCCTTTTTTAAAATTTGTTTTTATTCAAAATTTTACAAACCACTACAGAAAGAAAGCAACAAAAACATAATAATAAAGAAAAGCGAAAAGCGAATTAACAACTTAACAAAACAAGGTGGGGTATCTGCCCTTTACCAGTGAAATCTATCCACCACTCATACCGCACCCCCACCTCACCACCCCCCCCCCCCTCTGGTTTGCTGCTGCTGCTGACCTCCACTTAACGTTCCGCGAGAAAGTCAAGGAATGATTGCCACCGCCTGGAGAATCCCTGCAAGGACCCTCCTTAAGGCAAACTTTATCCTTTCCAAACTTAGAAACCCAGCCATGTCACTGACCCAAGTCTCCACACTTGGGGGTTTCACGTCCCTCCACATTAACAAGAGCCATCTCCGGGCTACCAAGGAAGCAAAGGCCAAGACTCCGGCCTCTTTCGACTCTTGTACTCCCGGATCTTCTGACACCCCAAATATCGCTATCCCCCAGCGCGGCTTTACCCGAGTGTCCAAGACCTTGGACATAGCCTTTGCAAAGTCTCTCCAAAATTCTGTAAGTGCCGGACATGGTTTGCTGGGCTCCCTGAACACCTCACATACCTGTCCTCCACCCCAAAGAACTTGCTCATTCTCGCCACTGTCATATGCGCCCGGTGCACCACCTTAAACTGAATCAGGCTAAGCCTGGCACAAGATGAGGAGTAATTGACCCTGCCCAGGGCGTCTGCCCACAGGCCCTCACCCAGCTCCTCCTCCCACTTGCCCTTCAGCTCTTCCACCGAGGTCTCCTGCAGCTCCTGGTATATGTCCGATACCTTTCCCTCCCCTACCCACACGTCCGAGACCACCCTGTCCTGTATCCTCCGGGCCAGTAGCAGCGGAAATTCCGCTACCTGCTTCCTCACGAAAGCCCGGACCTGCAGGTACCTAAAGGTATTCCCTGGGGGCAACCCAAATTTCTCTTCCAGTGCCCTCAGACTGGCAAAAGTCCCGTCATTAAACAAGTCCCCCATCCTTTTAATACCCACTCTGTGCCAGCTTAGGAACCCACCGTCTATTCTACCTGGAACAAACCTGTGATTGTTTCATATCGGGGTCCAGGCTGAGGCCCCTACCACCCCACTGTGCCGTCTCCACTGACCCCAGGTCCTCAATGTCGCCATCACCACCGGGCTTGTGGTGTACTGTGTCGGCGGGAGCGGCAGCAGTGCCGTTATCGGTGCCCCCAGGCTAGTATCCCTGCAAGACGCCGCCTCCAACCGTTTCCACGCCGCTCCCCCTCCCTCTACTACCCATTTCCGAATCATGGATATATTCGCTGCCCAATAATAGCTGCAGAGGTTCGGCAGCACCAACCCGCCCCCACCCCGACTGCGCTCCATGAGCAGTCTCTTAACATGCGGGGTCTTGTTTGCCCACACAAATCCCATGATAATTCTGTTCACCCGCTTGAAGAAGGACTTGGGGATGAGGATGGGAAGGCACTGGAAGATGAACAAGAACCTGGGGAGGACTGTCAACTTCACGGACTGCACCCTGCCCACCAGGGACAGCGGCAACATGTCCCACCTCTAAAGTCCTCCTCCATCTGATCCACCAGCCGCGCTAGATTGAGCTTGTGCAGGGCATCCCAACTCTTAGCCACCTGTTTGCCCAAATAGCGAAAGCTCCTCTCCACCATCTTAAGCGGTAGCTCTCCCAGTCCCTTTTCCTGGCCCCTCGCATGTATCACAAAAAGCTTGCTTTTCCCGACATTCAATTTATACCCTGAAAAGTCCCCGAAATCTTTAAGGATCTGCATGACCTCCCCCATCCCCTCCACCGGATCCGAAATGTACAGGAGCAGGTCATCCGCATACAGTAAAACCCGATGCTCCTCTCCCCCCGAACCAGCCCCCTCCAGTTTCTAGACTCCCTCAACGCCATGGCCAGCGGCTCGATTGCCAGGGCAAACAGCAGGGGGGACAGGGGGCACCCCTGCCTCGTTCCTCGATGTAACCTAAAGTACTCCGACCGCAGCCGGTTCGTCGACACACTTGCTACAGGGGCCTGATACAGCAATTTAACCCACCCTATGAATTCCTCGTCAAATCCAAATCTGCCACACACTTCCCACAGGTACTCCCACTCCACCCGATCAAAGGCATTTTCCGCGTCCATTGCCGCCACCACTTCTGCATCCCCTCCTTCCGAGGGCATCATGATCACATTCAGAAGCCTCCGCATATTCAGCTGCCTGCCCTTCACAAACCCCGCCTGATCCTCATTGATCACTCTCGGGACACAGTCCTCAATTCTGGTGGCCAAGATCTTGGCCAACAGTTTGGCATCTACATTAAGGAGCGATATTGGCCTGCAGGAGCCACATTGCAACGGGTCCTTATCTCGCTTAAGAATGAGCAGAATCAGAGTCTGCGACATCGTCGGGGGAAGGGTTCCCTTTTCCTTAGCCACGTTGAAGGTTCCCAACAATAACGGGCCCAACAGCTCTGAGAATTCCCTGTAAAATTCTATGGGATATCCGTCCGGTCCCATGGTCTTGCCCGACTGCATACCCTCCAGACCCTTAACCAATTCCTCCATCTCAATCAGGGCCCCCAATCCCTCTACCCGCCCCTCCCCCACCTTAGGGAACCTCAGTTGGTTCAAGAATTCCCCCCCCCCCTCCTGGGTTTCCAACTCATACAGTTTACCATAAAAGTCCTTGAAGACCTCATTGATCCTTGCCGAGCTCAGCACTGTGTCCCCCCCCCCCGGTCCCTAATTTCCCTGGACGCCTCTCTCTTCCGCAGTTGGTGCGCCAGCATCCTGCTTGCCTTCTCCCCATACTCGTACACCGCTCCTCAACTGAGCACATGGGAAGAAAAGAAAATACATAATATGGCAACACAAGGTATACAATGTAACTACATAAGCACTGGCATCGGATGAAGCATACAGGGTGTAGTGTTAATGAGGTCAGTGCATAAGAGGGTCATTTAGGAGTCTGGTAACAGCGGGGAAGAAGCTGTTTTTGAGTCTGTTCGATGTGTTCTCAGACTTCTGTATCCCCTGCCCGATGGAAGAAGTTGGAAGAGTGAGTAAGCCGGGTGGGAGGGATCTTTGATTATGCTGCCCGCTTTCCCCAGGCAGCGGGAGGTGTAGATGGCAATGGATGGGAGGCAGGTTTGTGTGATGGACTGGGCATTGTTCACGACTCTCTGAAGTTTCTTTCGGTCCAGGGCCGAGCATTTTTAAGGCTGAGTGATATACTGGACTGAAAACAAGATTGAAAGTTTTTGGGAGGGGAGGGGATAGAAAGTCAAATAAAGTCTGGGCTTGTCAGCCTTGATCTCGTCAATAAAACAGCAGAATGCAGGTGGTCGAGGTCTGGGACATGGATGGACGGCACCGTCGTCCTCCGGGTACGACCCATGAGTAACTGGGCTGGCGACAGGCCAGTGGACAGCGGGGCGGAGCGATAGGCCAGCAAGGCAAGGTGGAAATTGGACCCAGCATCGGCAGCCTTGCATAGGAGCCGTTTGACTATATGTACTCCCTTCTCCGCTTTGCCGTTGGATTGGGGGTACAGGGGACTGGATCCTGCCACGGACTGTGCAGAGCTTCCCTCACTTCCATCTCTATTTTGTATTTTGTACGATTATGTCTACGGGCTTCCTCAATTCACCGTTGAGACCGACCATTGCCCACTGGTCAAGATAATACAGATTGGGTGTACAGGGGACTGGACCCTGCCACGGACTGTGCAGAGCTTCCCACTTCCATCTCTATTTTGTGTTTTATATGATTATGTCTACGGACTTCCTCAATTCACCATCGAGACCGACCATTGCCCGCTGGTCAATATAATACAGAAAGACTTGAACGATATGACGCCTCGCCTCCAGCGTATTCTTCTCAAGCTCCGGCGATATGACTTGCAGCTGGTATACACCCCAGGCAAAGACCTCATCATTGCTGACGCTCTCTCCAGGGCAGTGCTCTCTCCAGGGCAGTCAACACTCCATGTGACCCAGCGGGATTTGTCTGCCAGGTTGACGCCCATGTGGCATTCGCGGCCTCCAATCTACCCGCCACGGATGAACGCCTCATCCAAATTCGCCGCGAGGAGTGGTGGGTGGGATGCTTGGGTTGCCCTGTGCTCCTTTCACAACAGAAACATAAAAGTAGATCGAGTGCGGTTGTGAGGAAAGTTAACCAGAAATTAGGATGCAGAGACAGAGGTAAAAATGACATGAGAGACACTGATGAATTGCCTCCAACATAATCCTGCACAATGACGGCACTGGCAAGAATTTGGATTGGATTTGTTTATTGTCACGTGTACCGAGGTACAGTGAAAAGTATTTTTCTGCAAGCAGCTCAACAGATCATTAAGTACATGGGAAGAAAAGGGAATAAAAGAAAATACATAATAGGGCAACACAAGGTATACAATGTAACTACATAAGCACTGGCATCGGATGAAGCATACAGGGTGTAGTGTTAATGAGGTCAGTGCATAAGAGGGTCATTTAGGAGTCTGGTAACAGCGGGGAAGAAGCTGTTTTTGAGTCTGTTCGATGTGTTCTCAGACTTCTGTATCTCCTGCCCGATGGAAGAAGTTGGAAGACTGAGTAAGCCGGGTGGGAGGGATCTTTGATTATGCTGCCCGCTTTCCCCAGGCAGCGGGAGGTGTAGATGGCAATGAATGGGAGGCAGGTTTGTGTGATGGACTGGGCATTGTTCACGACTCTCTGAAGTTTCTTTTGGTCCATGGCCGAGCATTTTTAAGGCTGAGTGATATACTGGACTGAAAACAAGATTGAAAGTTTTTGGGAGGGGAGGGACTAGAAAGTCCCGCGAGATGGCGGCTGACCCCTTGCTACAGCGTGTCACGTGCCACCTAACGGGCGGTTGGCTCAAGGGCCAATGCCCCCAGTTCTATAATGTCAGAGATGATCTGGCGGTAGTAGACGGGGTTCTTCTAAAACTGGACCGCATTGTCATCCCGCATAGCGTGCGCCAACTTGTCCTGGAACAACTACACGAGGGCCACCTTGGCGTGGAAAAGTGCCGCCGACGGGCCCGAGAGGCAGTGTACTGGCCCGGCATTAATGAGGACATAGCCAACACAGTGCTCAACTGCCCCACTTGTCAGCGCTTCCAGCCGGCCCAACCACGTGAGACCCTGCAGCCCCATGAGTTGGTCACATCACCATGGACCAAGGTGGGCATCGACCTGTTCCACGCGCTGGGTAGAGACTATGTCCTGATCCTGGACTACTTTTTGAATTACCCGGAGGTGATACAGTTGCATGGCATCACCTCGTCTGCCGTCATTCGTGCATGTAACAAAACATTTGCTCGACACGGCATCCCGCTCACAGTTATGTCTGACAATGGCCCCTGCTTCGCCAGCCAGGAATGGTCCAACTTTGCCAGGCGGTACAATTTTGCCCATGTGACATCCAGTCCCCTGTACCCCCAATCCAACGGCAAAGCGGAGAAGGGAGTACATATAGTCAAACGGCTCCTATGCAAGGCTGCCGATGCTGGGTCCGATTTCCACCTTGCCTATCGCTCCGCCCCGCTGTCCACTGGCCTGTCGCCAGCCCAGTTACTCATGGGTCGTACCCGGAGGACGACGGTGCCGTCCATCCATGTCCCAGACCTCGACCACCTTCCGGTCCTTCGCCGGATGCAGCTGTCTCGTGCACAGCACAGGACGGCTCATGACTCCCGTGCAGCTGATCTCCCTGCTCTGGCTCCAGATGACAACGTCCGCGTCCATTTTCCGGATGGGGGCTGGTCTGCGACTGCTGTTGTCCTTCGGCAGGTGGCCCCCCCGCTCGTTCCTGGTTCGTCGACCGGATGGCTCTATTCTGCGCCGCAATCGACGTGCCCTTCGTCTCGTTCCACGCTCGCCACGTGATCATCCACTGTCGCCGCGCCGTCCTGCTGACCCTCCCACGGACCGTGCAGAGCTCCATCACTCTGCATTCCCCTGACTCTGACGCAGTCCAGCCCGCTCCTGAGCCAGCAGCTCCCAACCCACCCTTGAGGCGGTCAACCAGAATTCGTCGCCCACCTCAGAGACTTAATTTATGAACTTTGCGGACTTATAGACTCTCGGAATTGTTTTGTTGCTTTGTTTGATCGTTTTGTTGCTTTGTTTGATCGTTTCCCTGGTTTGTATATTGTGTTGATCTTGTTACTCTTGTTGCATACTGCTTCTCTGCACCAGACACCTTCCCATGTAAATAGCTTAGTTCTCATGTACGTAGTCCTGTAAATATGTGTTCGCACCCTACCCGTAGTTCGGAACATTCTCACCATACATTATTTAATGCCACACAAATACATTCTTTTATAAAAGGGGGGGGATGTCATGATATACACCAGTATATCATGGTGCAGCCACACACACACTGATGGACACACAGTGGGACCAATCAACACACACAACACCGCAGCCAATCACCAGTGAGAGCACACGCACTATAAAGACAGAGGGCATCAGTTTTCCGCTCGTTCGGGATGCAGCCTCCTACAAGGACAGAGTTTACAGCACAGACCCTCGCCATGCGCTGAGTGCATAGACTGGTTCGGACAGGCATAGGCCTTTAGTTTAATCTAACATCGCGTCAACCCACAGTGAAAGTATGTTCAACAGTGTCTAACTCAATAAAATAGCGTTGGTGGCCTGTGTGTGTTCCACGGATCCAGAGCACCCAACACATCATCCGCCTCCACTGCTCCGGGGAAAGATTAACTTCTCTCCCTCCCTGCTCACAAGAGTTTTCATTAGGAAAGCGCCCGTTGAATTTCCGGGACCGAATCCAACTTTTGCGTTTGATTTCCGCTTCGTGACAGAAATTCGCCATCGTCCCTCATCACCAGAACCCGGTTATTGTCGCCATGGAAGTACTCCCGGACAGCGTCCCTTTCTCAGGCGGGATCCCCGGGGCGGGGCCCGCCGGATTGATGGGCGGCCAAAGCTGTCTGCGCATGCCTTCCAGAGCGCGCGCGGGAGCGGTGACCGTGGTTTGAAACTGAAATGGGCGGTTAGGATCGCGCGCCTCTGTGTTTATTGGCTCATCCAGTCCCTCGGCGTGGTGGGCGGGGCTCCAACCGCCCCCCCCCCCCCCCCCCCCCGCTGTCCTTTCGCCGGCCCCCGGGGCTTGTTATTGTCAGGCGCTCAGCCCCGCCCAACCTCGGACGGCCTCTGCGTTGCCTTCGTCGGTCCCGCAGCCCAGCGCTCTCCAGGGGCGACCGGGCCGTGGTGCACCGTGCGCCGCCAAAGCCCAGGCGCGGTACCGATCCAGCCCAGTGACACATGGGGCCCGGTGCTGCCCAGGAAGGACCAGCTGGGCACGGAGATTGAGGCACGGGCCTGTCCGCGCCGTCAGGATGGCCGACAGCGCTATGGCAGCAATCCCCCCCCCCTCGGGTGCACCGAGGACTGCCTTGTGCACACAGCCCAGCAGCAAACAGGTTTGACGCCAATGTAAATTCCCAGATAATTGAAAGGCCCGATAGGGCAGCTGTTTGAATGGTAATGCATGAAATGCAAATGTCCTTTGCTGCTCCTGCCAACTGGAACCTAGCATTAACTCATGGAATTGCGATGGGATTTTACGCTGGCAGGTTTCTGACTTTACTCCAGATTCACTGCGCCCGCCTGCCACCAAATACACCACAGGCTGGTTTGGAGAATTCCGCCTTTTGTCTCTCTCTGTTCCCTAATTCTTCTCCCTGTGGTCTGTCTACCTTCTCTGTCTCCCGTCTCTTACCTCAGCTATCTATCTCCCACATCTGTCTCTATCACTATATCCATTCCCCATCTGTGCCTCACTCTGTCTCATTCACCCCACATCTGCTCCCTCTTTGTAACTCTGCGCCTCTCCCTTTCCTCATTTCTTTCTCCCTCTTTCCACCGATCTGTGGGCAGGCCTGTGCCATGGGGGCACTCTTTCCCTCCGCGCCGGCCGCTGTAAAGCTCCGGCATGGCCGGCGTGGCGAAGAAACCCACTGCGCATGCGCAGGAATCATGCTGCGGTTCTGGGAACACGCTGGCGTTCTTGTGCATGCGGCAACTCGTGCCGGCCGGTGGAGGCCCTTCGGTGCCGGTTGGCTTGGCGCTAATCACTCCAGCGCCAGCCTAGCCCCCTCCGCAGCTTCTGGGTGGCCCGACGGCGGAGTGGTTCACGCCACTCTTTGGCGCCGGTATGGCCCGCCCGCCGGATACCGGGTAATTCCCGCCCTCTGTCTTTCAACTGCTCCTCATCGTGCCTGGCTCTTTATATCCTCCATCTGTTTCCTCATCATATGCTCTCCACCTCCACTTTTATCTTCATGCATCTCCCTTCCCCCAACCCCCATTCGCTTTGATTCCATCCATCCCTCTCGCTTGATCTGCTCCCATCACCTCCCTCCCAGTATAGCTCACATGTCAGTCTCTCGCTGCTCTCCACCCCCCCATCCAGCGCCTCCTGCCTTCACTTCCCATTTGTCACTCCCCAGTTGACCCCCAGTCTCTTTCTCTCTTTCGTCCCCATCCATCTTCCCATCATTTGTCTCTCCAGGTCTCTCTCTATCCCTCTGGTGGTTTCTCCTGTCAGTCTACCCAGTTAGTCTCAACACTTCTGCTTCTCTTTCTGTTTCCCACCTGTCATCATCCCATGTGTCTGCCTCTAATATTCCTCTCCTTGCTCTGCCTCCCTTTGCCCGAGTCTCCCAAAGTCTCTCTCTCTCTTTCCCTGAACCTGTCTGTCACCTCCCCTCCTGTCTCCTGCTATTTTATCCCATTCCTTCTCCATTTCTATCTACCCTACGCTATCTAAGTTTCTTTCTCTGTTTTTTCTTCTCTGTTTCTCCCCATCAGTTTAGGTATTTTTCCCTGTCTTCCACATCTATCTGCTCTTTTCTGTCTCCATAAATCTGTCTGTCCCCGTCCTCTGTGATTTCCCTGCACCAGTTGGTCTCCCCACCTTTTGCACCGAGATCTGACCGATTGTTACTTGGCAACATCGGAAATATTCAGCAAAAATAACTGAAATAACAAAACCAACATCATGTGTGCTGTGTTCAGTTAAGAAGATTAACCCTGAACATTGCTCCAGTTTTATCTAACAATGAAGCTGCAATTCCAATAACAGACCTTTTACATCACCAAGACCTGATCCTGAATGGACTGAATGTTCTGTACCTGCTGTACAGAACAACAAAAGTTCAACAGATCTAAAATAGTCACATTCTTAGAAATAGACGTTGTCACCTCTGAAAATCCAACTGTCTTATGCTACAAGTGGTGGATGTTACAACAAACTTGTAACTGTTAATGGTATCTTTACTATGTGGAGTTAAAGCTCATGGGATTGCGGGTGGTGTCTTGAGATGGATTGTTCATTAGTAACAAAACGAGCATGCAGGTACAACGGATAATAAAGAATACGAATGGGATGTTGGCATTTATAGCTAAAGGAATAAAGTATAAAGGGAAGGAAGTGTTGAAGCAACTATGCAAGGCATTGGTGAGACCAAACCTGGAGTATTGTGCACAGTTTTGGTCCCCTTATTTGAGAAAAGTTGTGGCTTTGGAGGCAGTTCAGAGGTTCACTAGGTTGATTCCAGAGATGAGGGGTTTGTCGTATGAAGAGAGATTGAATGGTTTAGGCCTATACTCTCTCAAGTTTAGAAAAATGAGGGGAGATCAAATTGAGGTATACAAGGTATGTATAAAGTACATGTGGAGCTGATACTTCCTTTTGTGGAACGAAAGGTCAGAGTCTTGGGATAAGAGATAGCAAATTTTAAATCGAGATGAGAAACTACTTCTCCAAAGGGTTGTGAATCTGTAGAATTTGCTACCCTAGAGTGCGGTGGATGCTGAGATGGTAAGTAAATTTAAGGAGGAGTTAGATTTTTAATTGGTAATAGGTTGAAGGGTTACGGAAAATGGGCAGAGTGGAGTTAAGGCCAGAATGAGACCAGCCATGATTTTATTGAATGGTGAAGTGAGCTCAAGAGGCTAAGTTGCCTACTCCTGCTCTGAGTTCATGTGTTCTAAGAAAGAGCTACTCTGGCTGATTTCACCATCCACTCTTGGTCTGTAGTACTGTAGGTAACAGCACCATAGAAAGCATCCCATCTGGCTGCATCACAGCCTGGTATGGCAACTGCTCGGCCCAAGACCTCAAGAAACCTCAGAGAGTTTCATCCAGTCCATCACACAAACGTGCCTCCCATCCATTGATTCTATCTATACCTCCCACTGCCTTGGGAAAGTGGGCAGCATAATCAAAGACCCCTCCCTCCCAGCTTACTCACTTCCAACTTCTTCCATCGGGTAGGAGATACAAATGTCTGAGAACACGCATGAACAAATTCAAAAACAGCTTCTTCCCCACTGTTACCAGACTCTTAAAAGACCCTCTTCTGGACTGACCTGATTAATACTATACTACTGTATGCTTCATCCGATGCCAGTATCTATGTATTTACATTGTGTACCTTGTGTTGCCGTTTTAGTATTTTTTTTTTCTTTTCATGTACTAAATGATCTGCTTGAGCTGCTCGCAGAAAAATACTTTTCATTGGACCTTGGTACACGTGACAATAAACAAATCCAATCCAAGCACAAATATGGTGTTCATGATCAATAAGGGAATTTCTTGATTAATTTGAAGATCAGGGGTTACGGGAAGAAGCAGGAGAATGGGGATGAGGAACCTAATGGCCATGACAGAATGGCGGAGCACTCGATGGTCCAAATGGTCTAATCCTGCTCCTATATCTTATGAAGTTATGAAAGCTGGTTAGCAGACAGGAAGCAAAAAGTTGGAACAAATGGGTAATTTTCCGATTGGCAGGCAGTGACTAGTGGGGTACTACAGAGATCTGTGCTAGGGCCCCAACTGTTCACATTATATATTAATGATATGGATGAGGGTACTAAATGTATTATCTCCAAATTTAAAAATTGGGTGGGAGGATGAGCTGTGAGGAGGATGCAGAGCTGCTTCAGCGAGATTTGGACAGGCTGAGTGGGCGTATGCAGGGCGGCATGGTAGCACAGTGGTTAGCATTGTTGCTTCACAGCGCCAGGGATCCGGGTTCGATTCCTGGCTTGGGTCACTGTCTGCACCTTCTCCCCGTGTCTGCGAGGGTTTCCTCCGGGTGCTACAGTTTCCTCCCACAAGTCGCGAAAGATGTGCTTGTTAGGTGAATTGAACATTCTGAATTCTCCCTCTGTGTACCCGAACAGGCGCTGGGGTGTGGTGACTGGGGGATTTTCACAGTAACTTTATTGCAGTGTTAATGTAAGCCTACTTGTGACACTAATAAAGATTATTATTATTAGACAGTGATGCAAGCTGGGAATCCAGCCTGGTGCTGTTAAGCAACAGTGCTAATCAATGTGCTACCGTGCCGCCTACTTAGCCGGAATGAATGGATAGTTATTGCAGTCCTATAAATATATTTGTGGGCATAAATTAGGTACAACTTGTGTTGTTCCTTGTGTCTGAATAAAGCTCATAGTCTTACAGTTGAAGTAGATGCTTTATTGTGAGTTTGTTCTCTCTCCAGCGCTTATACTATGTTATATCTGAGCTGCCTGCCTGTGTCCTGCTCACCAGCTGCCGTTCCTGTGAAGAGTGTCTGACTTCCTGTATGTCTATATTTATACATCTCCCGTGTTCCCTCTAGTGGTTGCTTAGTTGTATTGCATTTATGTTGACCCCTTGTGTGTATATATACACAGATATGCAGATCACTACAGAACTGAGGTAACAATGCATGATGTAGATGTGGGAGACACTGTTCGAAGAAAGCACCATCCAAATAGGTTAAATCCAATAACGTTATCACAAGTACAGACGGAAATTGAATATATACTCCAAAAAGATATTATTGGATTGAGTTCTAGTGATTGGAGTTCTCCTATCGTACCTATTGAAGCCGAAAGGAATACAAAGACTTTGGGGTGGCACAGTGGTTAGCACTGCTGCCTCACAGCTCCATGGACCCGGGTTCAATTTCGGCCTCGGGTGACTGTGCAGAGTCTACGCGTGTCTGCGTGGGTTTCCTCTGGGTGCTCCGGTTTCCTCCCACAGTCCACAAATGTGCAGGTAAGGTGGATTGGCCTTGCTAAATTGCCCTTAGATGGGGTGACTGGGTTACGGAGATAGGGTGGGGGCATGGGCCTAGCTAGAGTGCTCCTTCGGAGGGTTGGTGCAAAATGGGCTCCTTCTGCACTGTAGGAATTCAGTGATTCTATAAATTCTGCACTGTATGGACTACAGGAGAATAAATACCGTCACCAAGAGGGATGTGTTTCATATTCCACGCTTGGAAGATTGCATCAAAAAAGTTGGCCAGTCAAAGTTCATCACAAAGGTAGGCTTGCTAAAGAGCTAATGGCAAGTACATTTGACCAAGACGTCGAGATTTCCACATATGTGACGCCAAATGGACTTCTATCAATTTGCATTTCTGCCAATCTGGTTGAAGAATGTGGGAAATTAACGTGTTTAACAGTGAACCGGAGATGAAAACAAAATAACAGACAAGACAAAGGATGTAATCATTTCGAGGAATAATGGGTAGTGATTTGCCCAGTAGCAAAATTAGCATGAGTTGAGAAACATTGAGATGTGATTGGCCATATCTGAAACACTGTTTACCAGAGCTCAGTTGGGGTTTGCCATAGAATTCCTCGAGGGCAGAAGAAGGCCACTCGGCCCATCGAGTCTGCACCAAACCTCTTAAAGAGTACCCTATTATTTAGGCCCACTCCACAGCCTTATCTCCGCAACCCCAACTAATATCCTTTGACACCATGGGGCAATTTAACATGGTGGCATGATGCATCGGGGCATTCAATCTTGGACCACTGTGCCCGGGGGGGGGGGGGGGGGGGGGGGGGGGTTGGAGGGAGCATAGGGCAACAGGATGTGTTGGTGTAGGCAGGCTGCTGTGAAGATTAATGTGACAGAGGATTCACATGTATCAGGTGTAACATGTTTAAATTCCCTCATTGATCATGAATTGTGAACATTTGACATTTCCATTCCCCTAGCTACAGATAGTGCCCACCCCATTGGCCACTAAGTTCCTCTCTCTTATTGATCTTTTGTGGTCTACTGCTATATCTAGGTGTGTCCCCAGGATGCACATCAAGAGGTGGAGGCAGCCTGCTGATTTCCACGCCTTTTGGCCTTCGATGCCCTTGGCCGACGTGCTCTGGAGCCGGGGCCCTCGACTGACTTCAGTGATGCTCCCGTGACTGGGCCATGCTCTGCAGTGCCTCGGCAATGACCATCTGCATCTGGGACATGATGCCGAGGCCCTTAGCCATGGTCGTCGCAGACTGAGCTATGCCTTGGATACTACCACTTTGGGGTGGTACGGTGGTACAGTGGTTACCGCTGCTGCCTCACAGTGCTAGGATCCTGGGTTCAATTCAGGCTTGGATGACTGTGTAGTTTGTACTTTCTCCCCGTGTCTGCGTGAGTTTGCTCTGATTTCCTCCCACAGTCCAAAGATGTGCAGGTTAGGTGGATTGGCATGATAAAATTTCTCAAGTGTCCAGGCATGTGCAGATTATGTTACAGGAATCGGGTGTCAGAGTGGTCCTAGGTAGGGTGATTTTTCAGTGTTGGTACAGATGGGCTGAATAGTCTCCTTCTGCACTGTGGGAATTCTGTGGTTCTAAGAGATGGACGTCGAACCAATGGACATGGAGAGCGACGGAATTTTGTCTGACATGAACAACTCATTTGAGACAGGTCATCTGAGTGAAGGGCAACGGATCCTCACCTCTGTGGCGCGGGCTACCCTTACTGTCGGTGAATGCTCTCCTCGGTCAACCCCATGACTTCCATGGCCCGCTCCTCGTATGGGGGGGGAGGAGGGTGCGGGACTGGGATCTCTGGTATTCTGCGCCCCCATCTTGGCCTTTTCACACTTATTGTGGGCTATCTTCTCCTACAGGGACAAAGAGAGGGCATTGTGAGCCTCGTGGTTGATGGGTTGGGGGATCTATAGCAGATGGCATGTGTGTGGACATGAAGTGGTGGCTGGTGGGTGCCATGGCATTCTGAGGAGCAAACACAAAGTTCAGATGTGGCGTGGGGAAGGTGTGAGGTGTCAGTGGTTTTTGGGGAAGGGGGGGTTTGGGAATTTGAGGGTTGGAGGTGGAACTGATGCCAGGAGAGAGGTAGTAACTTCCCCTTGCAGCTCTGTAGAGGTCGTTGGTCGTCTTCCAACATCACACAGCAGACATCCTTGAAATGCTGTCTGCACTGACAGCCACTGTCACTGACTCCCAGGCGGTATTAGTGACGCTGCTGTTATGCCTCCGAACCCCTTGGGGAATAGTGTCCCCACCAATCACACTCAAAATGACACTTTGAAATGTTTCCGTTAAATGCCGCCATGATAACCTCTATGCCAAGGAATTTGAGGCATCTACACAGTCGAATTCAAAGAGGAATATCAAAGAGACTGAACAGTATAACCGCGAGCACCCTCATTGAGAAAGCATCCAACTGTCAGACAGACCAATTCCATCTCTGATCCGAGGCACAGAGGCCTGTTCAAATTAACATTCAGAGCCATGGCAGATTGCAGATATTCTCCTCTGAACAACACAATTTCATGCCTTCGCTTACACTTTTAATACAGAAAGGAATACGTTGTGTCACAGGGGACCCGGAGAATTTTTATAAAATTGGAGGGGAATTCAGAAGCAAAATGTTTGAGATCCCCTGATTTAAGCAATGCCCGTCAGGACTTAAATCAATGTCCTCTGAACAATTGTATCTCTCTTGATTTAACAATTCTGCAATCACTGTAGAAATTCTCAATTTGATTTACGTTTTATTAAATAATTTTTTGCACTTCGTTTCTTTTTTCACTCTTCCTGCTCCACTTGTCATTATCATTACCATGTCTCGTAACTATACATTCAGCCTGATACAGTCCTAAAGATTCCCAACATATGCCCATTCCTCAAATTCTAATTCCTATTCCTTCAGGAAAATTTCCACTTTCACCACTTGCTGGAAAACCAATGATACAGCATTGGGTGTGAACCCACACAGTTTGACTTACCAGCAGGGTCACTGGGCACTGATACTGAACAGGAATTTGGGTACTTTATCCCCAAACACAGGAATACTGAGGGTAATTGTCAGTGTACCACTGCAGCCAGACTGAGGCCCACCCTGGGTCCTTCCTGTCTGTACATTTCCCCAGTGCCCCATTGGGGAACATTCAGCCCCGGATCTCCTGCAGAAGCCGCGCTGTGGGGCTGGGAGGCGGAGTCTGGTGACCCTGTTGCTGTGCCTCTGATGTCACAATGGGAGATGACACTCACTCAACTCGAGGTGGAAACTGGGAAACGGCCAATAGGATTTCAACCTGGAGCCCGGCCAGGTGGGAGGGGACAGGGAATCAGAGAACAATGTTCAGAGAATCAGAGCTGAAATGCTCAGACATTGAAATGTTCACACTGCCACACTCAGTCCAGGTCTGCATTCCTGCAATGCCTCCAGGTGTCTCTTTCCATTTGAACTCAATTGATTCTGCCAGACGCTGAAACAGATTAAAGATAACAATAATCATAGTTAAACACTGCGCATAAAAGGGAATGAATCCAGTTTCTATTTTATTCATGACGTTGAACATTAGCATAAATACTCACACAAACCGCTCCAAACTCTTGCAAGACAAGATGAGCTTGCTAAAAGCGGGGATAGATTGATCTGTGAATGAGTTTCCCCCCAGTTTCAGAACCTTCAATAATGTGTTTGTGCTGAGAGTGGAAGCGAGACCATCACAAATGGAATCTGAGAGACCGGTACCCCATAGGCTTTGGTATCAGAGAGAGGGAGAGAAAAAACTTTAAAGGAATCAGAGTCAATTTCCAGTGTTTATTAATAACATCAATACTGATAATAATGAGTTGCTTAATTTTACAAACCTGAGTTTTGCCAAAATGCTGTCCAGGCTTTGAGTCTCTCAATCATGAGGACAGATGCAAAAATGCCAAATTTCAAAGGGAACAACATTTATACTGCATGAGAAAAGGGTGCTGATTTGTTGGCAAGTCTGCTTGCCTTGGAGAATGCACCAGGGACCTATTTTCCCCATTCTTAAGTTCAATCTGAATTAAATTTTAAATGCCTTGACTCATCAGAGCTGACTTGCCAACCAACCATCAGGATACTGGGCCTGTATTCCCTATAGTTTAGAAGAATGAGAGATGATCTCATTGAAATTCCCAATGGGCGAGGTAGGATAAAGCAGGCAGCGTGGTAGCACAGTGGTTAGCACTAAAGCTTCACAGCGCAGGGTCCCAGATTCGATTCCCCGCTGGGTCACTGTCTGTGCAGAGTCTGCACGTTCTCCCCGTGTCTGCGTGAGTTTCTTCCGGGTGGTCCGGTTTCCTCCCACAGTCCAAAGATGTGCAGGTTCGGTGGATTGGCCATGATAAATTGTCCTTAGTGGCCAAAAAGGTCAGGAGGGGTTATTGGGTTACGGGGATAGGGTGGAAGCGAGGGCTTAAGTGGGTCAATGCAGACTCGATGGGCCAAATGGTCTCCTTCTGCACTGTATGTTCTAAATGCAGAAAGGATGTTGAGGGGGGAGGGGGTGGTTCTCCAGGGGGTCCACAAAACTACGGCTCGCCACATGACTGGCAAATGCCTGCTTGAATGCACAAAGTTCAATTAATTAGAAAGATCAAATAGACCAATCAAACAAGCCTCTTGTTGCTGGACAGAAATACCCTCAGCCAAAACCAAAGATCGAAGGTGAGGTGGGAGCCGGCAGAAGGCAAACCAGGCAGAAGCGAAGAAGCGGCAGCGAGAAGTGGAAGGGAGGTGGACGTGATGACGAGGAGATGCGGCAGCAGTGACGTTTGAGGCTTGGAGAAAGGAGTGTGAGGATGTGTGTGTGCCTATGCATGAGGATATGTGTGCGGCTGTGCATGAGGATAAGCATGTGTCTGTGTGAGGGTGTGCGCGCACGCATATGCATATTGTAAAAAATGTAGGAATTTCAGATACATGGGACAGGATTCTCCATCCTGCCATCCCATTTTCTGGTGTGGTATGCCCCCACCGGCAGCGGGATTCTCCGTCCCAGCAGCCAGCCAATGGTGTTTCCCATTGTGGGCACCCCCATGCCGCCTGGAAATCCACAGGTGGAAGTCTGCTTCCGGCGAAACGGAGGAACCTGTCGATGGAGAACCCAGCCCATTGTATTATATGTACTTGGTGCAGTAAGGGTTAAAAGCCTGGGTTTGTGTGTGTATGATTGCTGCAGTAGTGTTTCAAAAAGAATCCTGGTTTGCAAGGCAGCCAGGCTTTGAGGCTACAGGAAGTGCAATTAAAGCATCGTAAACGAGTGGACGAATGGATTTTCATTTATATTGAGAGGGTTCCCTGCAGAGTAGTTTATCGGAGACTCCTGGAATTTACCCAGCTTGCAACGCCTCGTGAAATTTAACGCAATCTTGCGGGACGTTGCGATTTGAACCTTGGGAATTGCGGGCGGGATCACTTTTTAAGCAAATCAGCATATTAAGGCAGCCAACTAGTCTCACATTAATGTGCAGATTCCTGAGTTACTCGAGGCGTGGGAGTAACGTGCAGATTCCTGTGTTACCCAGGTGTGGGATCAATCTCCCTTGCCTTGGAGAACTCGGGCGAGTGCCGCTCAGGACTGGTCTCCACAAACAGGGAGCAGATGGGAGAGGCATTCTTGGGGCTCTCCCAGGGGATTGGAGACCACCTGGGGCATGCCCTTTGAGCAGGGTGGTACCCTGGCACTGCTGGTGCCACTGAGGCACCCTGGCAGTGCTGCCCTGACAATGCCATCTGGGTGTCAGCCTGGCACTGCCAAGGTGCCAAAATGGCACTGCCAAGGTGCCAAGCTGGCATTTGTAGTGTGGGTGGGATCAGGCCGGGAACCTTCCCATAGTGTATTGGGGCGTGGGCAGTTCTGGGGTTGCTTTCGGAGCCTTGGAGATTGGGAAGCCATTTAAAAACGGTGTCCCGATTTCTCGCTGCACAAAACGGCGTATTCCCTGTTGAGGCCCCTTATCAAACGAGCGCTGGGAAACACGCGGCTAAACCTGCTTGCTATGGTACTTTGTTCCCATTTAGTTAAATCGTGCCCATTGAGCCGGATTCTACGGTCCCAAAATCGGTGGTGTTCTACGGTTTGGCACTCGAAAGACTGACAAGCTGCAACTGCATATAAGCACTCCATTCCCCTCACACACACTTATTCCAGCCAAGATGGCACCACGTAGACCGGCACCCTGTTTTTCACATGCGGAGCTTGAGGCCCTGCTAGATGTCATTGAAGAGAGGCAGGGCACCCTGTTCCTTGCGGTGGGAAGGAGACTGCCAACTTCTGCTGTACACCGGGCCAGGGCGCAGGTGGAAAGAGGCCAAACCGCCACAATCGGCCAGCAGTGCCGCAAAAAGCTGCACGACCTCCTCAGGGCGGCCAGGATGAGTAATCAGCACGGTAGCAAAGTGTTTAGCACTGTTGCTTCACAGCACCAGGGACCTGGGTTCGATTCCCAGCTTGGGTCACTGTCTGTGTGGAGTCTGCACGTTCTCCCTGCGTCTGTGTGGGTTTCCTCTGGGTGCTTCGGTTTCCTCCCACAAGTCCCGAAAGACGTGCTTGTTAGATGAATTGGACATTCTGAATTCTCCCTCAGTGTATCCGAACAGGCGCCAGAATGTGGCGACCCAGGGATTTTAACAGTAACTTCATTGCAGTATGAATGTACGCCTACTTGTGACACTAATAGAGATTATTATTATAATCAGCACCATGCCCCTGGAACCAAGTCCTGTCCCACACCCTACTACCCTTTCCACCCAGAAGGCATTCAAACCCAACCCACCGCAGTCTGCTCACACCCAACCCTGTACCACATGCCAACACCCAAACCGCCCACCATGGCCGGGTGACCTGCATACACAGGCCACTAGCTATCCACCCACTGTGCTGCCCGCATCTGACAGCCTCACACTGTGCATTTTCACTGTGCATTTTCTGAACCCCCCCACCAGGAGATGGTGGTGCACAATCAGAGAGAGAGAGAGAGCAGACTGGAGGGGCCCGGAGGTCCATCACCGTCGTGAAGCAGCGGGCATTGGACCTTGTCCATGGGCCTGGATAGTGGGCAGTCGCTGAGGTGGAGGTCGGCATCAGGGAATTTGGACGAGAGAACTAAATGTAGTATCTCCAAATTTGCAGATATACAAAGTTGGTGGGTGGGTGAGCTGGGAGGTGGATGCAGAGAGGCAATGAGCTTCCGCTGAGTTGTGGTGTCCCTACAGCATGTGGCACCACCCACTGTCCCCCCCTTCCCCCCCCCAGCATCCCTCTACTTTCATACCGCTCCTCCACCACTCACTCCAATCATGTCTTGTGTCTTGCAGGTTACCTGGCGTCGAAGCAAGCCCTTCTGGTGCCCCCCGCACCCGACTGCAACCCCAGGGCACACTGAGTGATGAGCTGGGACTGGACAGCGAGGCAAGCCCCCGAACACCATCCCGCGACAGCCTGGAGCACCAGTCCAGGGCCGACACCGACTTTCCGTCATAGCTGTCTCCAACACCCTCCACCATCCCACAGTCACTCATCTCGGTTGGGCATTGTAGTGAAGAGGCTCCTGGGGCACTATGTGCGTACCACACACATGTGCAGCGGTACATCAGGTGGAGGTCGTAACCACTGAGTGAGCAAACAGTCAGAGAACGGCTCAACCCCAGCGACTAACTGCTGTCCAGACAGGTCTTGGGTTTCCAGAAATTCTGAGGATTGGCAGGCAGTGACTAGTGGGGTACTGCAAGGACCTGGAACAGGACCCCAACTGTGCATATTATATATTAATGATTTTGACGCGGGAACTAAATGTAGTATCTCCAAATTTGCAGATGGTACCAAGTTGGGTAGGAGGGTGAGCTGTGAGGAGGATGCAAAGATGCTTCAGCGAGATTTGGACAGGCTGAGTGATTGGGCACATGCATGGCAGATGCAGTATAATGTGGATAAATGTGAGGTTATCCACTTTGGCAACAAAAATAGGAAGGCAGATAATTATTTGAATGGGCTTAACTTGAGAGAGGTGGATACTCTGTGAGACCTTGTGTATCAGTCACTGAAAGTAAGCTCACAGGTACAGCAGACAGCAAAGAAAGCAAATGGTATGTTGGCCTTCATAGCGAGAGTATTTGAGTATCGGAATAGAGATGTTTTACTGCAATTGGAGAGGGCATTGGTGAGGCCACACCTGGAGTATTGTGTGCAGTTTTGGTATCCATATCTGAGGAAGGATGTTCTTGCTATGGAGGATGTGCAGCAAAGGTTTACCAGGTTGATTCCTGGGATGGCAGGACTGTAATGTGAGGAGAGACTAAATCAGTTAAGGTTATATTCATTAAAGTTTAGAAGAGTGAGAAATGATCTCCTAGAAATGTATAAAATTTTAACAGGATTAGACAAGGTCGATAAGAAAGAATGTACCCCCGATGGTGAGGGAGTCCAGAACTAAGGGTCACATCCTGAGGATAAGGGGTAAACCTTTTAGAATTGAGGTGAGGAGAAATTTCTTCACCCAGAGAGTGGTGAATCTGTGGAATTTACTATCATAGAAAGTAGTTGAGGTGAAAGCGTTGTGTAATTTCAAGAAGGAATTAGACATAGCAAGAGATATGTGGAGAATGCGGGATCAGGCTATTGAACTTGATCAGCCATGATCATAATGAAGGCCGGAGCAGACTAGAAGGGTCAAATAGACTCCTCCTGGTTCTATTTTCCATGTGTGTTTCCATGTAAACGTACAGACAGTTTAGAAATCTGAGGACAGAATCAGAAAGAATATAGAATTTGAAAGAATTAAACAAAATATGATGCTCTTAGGGAAACAATTATTTTGAAAGAATTTAAAGATTCACTTCCTGTAGTAGTGAGAACTCATGTGGAAGAGCAAAGGGTTAAAACTACTAGACTGACAGAAGAAATGGCAGATGATTTTGAATTAGTTCACAAAGCAAAGCCTAGTTTTACATTAATTTCAAGCTGAGAAGGATTGAAACTGGGGAAATTAGAAATTCACAGGCAGTGAAGAAAAGGTGGCCGAGTTGGATATATTAAGGAGCGTTTGCCTCACATTAAAAATGAAACCTATGATAATGGAAGAGAGATAAGAAAATGTGTTTTCATTGGAATAAAGTTGGATACATAAAGTCGCTCCAAGGTTGCTTAAGAAATGTACTGGGAAGACAGGCTCATTAAAACAAGATAAGCCAGTGTGGTTTATTAAAGTTGAAAAAAACATGATTCCATTGGAAAAGGTGTAACAGAGTGTACAGTCTGTTGAGAGGTTGGTGGCAAAGATCAGGGGCGAAATTCTCCCCCAACGGCGGGATGCCCGCCGACTGGCGCCAAAGCCGGCGCAAATCAGACGGGCATCGCGCCGGCAAAAAGGTGCGGAAGTCTCGGAGAATGACGCCCCAGATACCGGGGTTGGGATTCTCCGCCTGCGGGATTCTCCGTTTTGCCGGTGCCCCGGGGGTTTCGCGACGGAATGGGGTTACCCCACAATGGGAAATCCCATCGACCGTCTGGCATAACGGAGAATTCCGCCGGCGTGTCGGGGCAGAAATGTGGTGCAGGGAGGGCGGAGAATCCAGCCCCGGATTTTTAAAAGATTTTGTTTGTGAGAGTACGTATTTTTTATATGTACAAGATGGAGTAGGTAAGGAGATTAAGATCTTAAGGGATACAGGAGCATGTCAATCTTTATTGGTGAGAAATAGGGAGATATTTAGTTCAGAAGGAGTATTGGCAGAAAAGGTCGTAATATGTGGAATTTGTGGTGAAAGGAGTATTGTGCCACTATGTAAAGTAAGGTTGGGGAGTCCGGTGAAAAGTAGTGTTGGTGGTCGGGGTGATAGAAAAATTACCTTTCTCGGGGTACAATTTATCTTGCGCAATGATATAGCTAGATCATCAAGCGGGAGTGATGCCTACCATGGTTGAAACGCTAGTGGAAAGTCAAACAACTGAGGTGTTACAAGAAGCATATCCTGGGGTGTTTCCCTGGTGTGGTGACAAGATCACAAAGCCACAGGTTGAGACAGGACGAAGAGAACTTGAGGAATACCAATAGGGAGGCTGAAGTTCAGTTACTAGAAACAATATTTAATAGATGGTAGATAAAGAACAAGAGCAGGCGGTGGATGACAAGAGCAGTGGTGGATGAAGAGGATATCTTTCGTTCAAGAAAGTTGATAGAATTACAGCAGAAAGATTCAGAGATAAAGCAGTTGTATCAGAAAGCATATGCAGAAATAGAATCTGAGTGTATTTCAGTTATTATATTAGAAATAATGAACTCATGAGAAAAAGGCGACTTTATATATTTAATCAGATGAGACGTGGGCAGAAGTTCAAGTGATATTACCGGTGGGTTATAGAAAGGAGGTTTTGTGGTAGCACATGAGGTTCTTGTAGGTGATCATTTAGGAGTAAGGAAAACTCAATTATTGGTCTGGACCACATAAGGATGGAGTTGGATTTTGTAGTAAATCTCACATGTCAGGCAATAGGAAAACCTCAAGCAGCAATAAACCCACAACCCTTAATACCCATTCAAGCATTTGAGGAACGTTTTACTAGGATCCTAATTTATTGCGTATGACCCCCTGCCTAAAATGAAAAGTGGGAATCAGTATTTATTGATCATAATGGATGTGTCTACTAGATTTCCAGAGGCCATTCCATTCAGAAATATTATTAAGAGGGTTGTAGAGGAGTTAACCAAATATTTTATCAGTTACAGACTAGCAAAAGAAATCCAATCAGATCAGGGATCAAAATTTGTCGAAGTTATTCAGGGAAGTTATGGATACCTTGGGAATAAAGCAATTTAACGCAACTGAGTATCATTCAGAATCATAAAGTGCGTTAGATAAATTACTGAGTTACCTTTGGTGGAAAATCAAAGTGACCTAAGAGAACGATTACACTTGCAGAGAGCGAGATGTATCCTTTAGAGTATTTGTTGTGTTTTGTAATGAGAAATGTTTAGAGTTGAAAGGCTTTGGGCGGCATGGTAGCATAGAGGTCAGCACTGTTGCTTCACAGTGCCAGGGTTCCAGGTTCGATTCCCAGCTTGGGTCGCTGTCTGTGTGGAGTCTGCACGTGTCCCCGTGTCTGTGTGGATTTCCTCCGGGTGCTCCGGTTTCCTCCCAGTCCAGTAAGATGTGCTCGTTAGGTGAATTGGACATTTTGAATTCTCCCATCTGAGTACCCGAACAAACGCCGTAGTGTGGCGACTAGGGGATTTTCCCAGTAACTGCATTGCAGTGTTAATGTAAGCCTACTTGTGACAATAATAAAGATTTTAAAAGAAATGAAGCCACCTGTTTATATTGCTAGTTCATTTTTTAAGGATGAAGTGTGAGTCTGCACGTTCTCCCCGTGTGTGCGTGGGTTTTCTCCGGGTGCTCTGGTTTCCTCCCACAGTCCAAAGATGTGCAGGTTAGGTGGATTGACCATGCTA
Organism: Scyliorhinus torazame; assembly: GCF_047496885.1. NCBI lineage: Eukaryota > Metazoa > Chordata > Chondrichthyes > Carcharhiniformes > Scyliorhinidae > Scyliorhinus > Scyliorhinus torazame. The sequence goes on along the minus strand of NC_092710.1, from coordinate 57,263,218 downwards.
AATTGCCCTTCGTGTCCAAAATTGCCCTCAGTGTTGGGTGGGGTTACTGGGTTATGGGGATAGGGTGGGGGTGTGGGCTTGGGTAGGGTGCTCTTTCCAAGAGCCAGTGCAGACTCGATGGGCCGAATGGCCTCCTTCTGCACTGTAAATTCTATGATTCTATGAATGTAGGAATTTCAGATAGATTGTATTATATGTACTTGGAGCAGTAAGGGCTAAAAGCTTGGGTTAGTGTGTGTATGAATGTTGCAGTACTGGTTTTAAAAATCCTAGTTTGCTAGGCTTTCTGGAGCCAGGGGTGCAGTTATAAAGCATTGCAAAAGTTTGGGCTAATGGACTTTTATTTGTATTAAGAGGGTTCCCTGTGGAGTGGTTAATTAGAGACGTTGTGTTCAGTTTCGTAAGATGATGTAGTTCATGTGAGGAGACTGAAGCGGTCAGTGTTGAGGTTTTCAGAGAGTTTTAGTCTTTCACTGGAAGGTAAGATGAGAATTTTCCTGAAGAAATACAGCCAGAGATTCTGCATTTTTCTGACAGAGTGTCAGGTCTGCTTCTTTAAAGCAGTCTCAAAAAATCTCTATCAAAGTGAAGTATTCAAGACGACTCTGGACAGCAATTATTTCTGTGAGCTAACTGTATTTAAAAGTGGATTCAGAGCTGAGATAATTTTGTTGTTTGAGTGTAAATAAAGATAGCAGTTTAGGTTATTGTGTCACTGTATTGATTCGTATTATTTAAAGGGCTAATTCTAAGCTACTTTCTTGTGTGATGTTTAAGATATTTTAATACTGCATTAGTAAAGTTTGTTTGAAGACACCATGGGCGGGATTCTCCCCTACCCCGCGGGGCAGGGGGTTCCGGCGTAATGGAATGGCGGGAACCACTCCGGCGTCGGGCCGCCCCAAAGGTTTTAGGGGCCAAGCCCTCACCTTGAGGGGCTAGGCCCGCGCCGGAGTGGTCCCGCCCCCACTGAATCTCTGGTGGTGGAGACTTCGGGCCACGGGGGGGTTCACGCCAGCCCCCGGCGATTCTCCGACCCGGCATGGGGTCGGAGAATCCCGTCCCATATCTCTATTTTGTGAAATCACTCCTGGGGTGAGATACCTTTCCTTTCCTCACAGTCTTACAAAAATAAGGCCCTTAGTGTTGGGTGGGGTTACTGGGTTATGGGGATAGGGTGGAGGTGTGGACTTAGGTAGGGTGCTCTTTCAAAGAGCCGGTGCAGACCTGATGGGCCGAATGGCCTCCTTCTGCACTGTAAATTCCATGATAATCTATGATCTATGAAAACAACATTTTGGGGTTTATGTCCAATATAATGTGTAAATAAGGATGCCTGCGTGTGTGAGTGTATGAGGATGGTTGTGTGTGTGAGAATGGATGTGTGGGCGGATACGGTAAAGAGGAGAGAGGGGTGTGTATGTACATACCTGTGAGAGAGAGGTGAGTGTGTGCATATGTGTGAGAGAGAGGTGAATGTGTGTGTGAGAGAGGTGAGTGTGTGTACGTTTGTGTGAGAGAGGTGAATGTGTGTGTGAGAGACAGAGAGTGAGAGGGGTGAGTGTATGTGAGAGAGGTCTGTGTGAGAATGTGAGAGAGAGAGATATGAGAGTGTGTGAGGGAGAGAGGTGAATATGTGTGTGTGTGTGTGAGAGGAAGAGAGGGGTACGTATGTCCAATATGAGGATCAGCTTCCAGAATTCCTCCTCCCATTAAAAATGACTTAAGAATATTTTTAATTAAAATAACTTTTTAATTATCAGATTATTCACTCCTAAAGTGGCTACTACTTATAGGAGTTAATGTTAAGCAGCTATGGGAGGATGGCTTGGCCAGGGGTTAATGTGAGGGAGCCATGTAGCTGGCTAATGTATTTGTGACTGTGTGCCTCTTCCCAATTCCAAAAATATGCAGATATAGCTCGAAAAGACTAGTTTACATTTGATTTGTGTTCACACCTATTTCACTTCAAAAAAGGGACATCAACATCATGAGACTGCTCGGGATTCCCTGATGCTCTTGGAAAGTCACTGGGGGTTCCGCAGCTCGAAAAGTTTGGAAAAGCCAGAGGTTGACGATTAGCTATGATCTAGTTAAATGGCCACGCAGACTCGAGGGACTAAATGGCTGACTCCTGCTCTTACGTTCCCAACCAATCAGCATTCCTTTCTCATGTAATATAAATCATTGCTCATTTTGAAATTTGGTAGTCTTGCATTTGTCCTGATGAGGGCAAGACAAAAAGCTTCAATGGCATATCTCTTTTTCAGCAATAATAATTGTAATATTCAGTGTCAGACCTGCAATTGTTAGAAAGACAATCTCATACAGTTTAGCATTTACCTCAGTTCCATAATTTTGCAGTCCGAGTACCTCAGTGCAGTGCACAATATTTTCACTCCCGAATCGCCTAGTTCATTATCACCCAGGTTCAGCGACGTCAGTGCACAGTTTGTACTGAGAGCAGAGGCAAGATCCTGAGCACAAAATTCTGAGAGACAATTGTTATGCAGCCTGAGAATCAGAGGAAAAGGGGAATAGCAGAGTTAGGGTGAATCCCCAGTTTTTATTCATATCACCATTACTGATACCAGTAATAATGTACAGTGTTAGACATCAAATTATTACAAACACAGATAATCTCAAAAAGTCTGATACTCACTGCAGTTCCTGTATTTTACAGTCCGGATTCCTCAGAACTGTAGACAAGAATTTCACTCCTGAATCTCCAAGTTTATTTTCACCAAGATTCAGATTTGTCAGTGATTGGTTTTCACTGACAGCTGAGGCAAAATCCTTGGCAAAACTAGCTGTGAGTTTGTTATCAGTCAGGCTGGTGATCAGAGAAACAGAGACACAGATTAAAGTACCACCTTTTGTGACTTCCTTGTTTGTGTATTTACACACCCAGACTAAAGCCTCTGTACACCAGATCACCCATTGCATAAGCAATTATTTGCTTATCTGTGTTTTCTTCCCCTCGCTCATCAGATACTTTATTCTAATTGGAATTTGTCCCATTTTATTCATTCTATTCTGGATTAATGTGGCCTTGATGCCAGGAGACGGCAGTCATGTCAGAGCAGAGATCTCAGCAGGTTTAACGGGGATATTGCGTCAAAGTCACTGATAGCGGATTCTTTCTCTTAGTTCTGGCTGTGGACATTTAATATTTTTTGAAAACCTCATTCCAAAAGGGTTAAGAAGCAAAGCCTGGAATGGTTACAGCTAAAGTGTAGCCCAAAAGGAGATTAACCTGGAAATGTTCAAACCTCTTTCTCCAGAGCCAACTGCAAAAATGGCTCTATTCAATTCTGAGATGTTCACTGAATTCTGTGTTTTCATGTAAATGTGTCAATATATGGGCCGGGATTCTCCCCTACTATGCGGGCGGGGGGTCCCAGCGGGATGGAGTGGCGTGAACCACTCCGGCATCGGGCCACCCCAAATTTCTCCGCACCTTTAGGGGCCAAGCACTCGCCATGAGGGGCTCGGCCCGCGCCAGAGTAGTTTCCGCTCCACCGACTGACGTGGAAGGCCTTTGGCGCCACGCCAGCCGGGGCCGAAAGGATTTCGCCCGGCGGCGGAAGTCCGCGCATGCGCGGGAGCGTCAGCGGCCACTGACGTCATCCCCGCACATGCGCAGGAGGGGGGTCTCTTACGCGTCGGCCATCGCGGAGGCTGTGGCCAAGGCGGAGGGAATAGAGTTCCCCCAAGGCACAGGCCTGCCCGCGGATCGCTGGGCCCCGATCGCGGGCCAGGCCACTGTGGGGGCACCCCCCGAGGCCAGATCGCCCCACGCCCCCCCCCCCCCCCCCCCAAGGACCCTGGAGCCCGCCCGCGCCACCTAGTCCCGCCGGGAAGAGAGGTGCTTTGATTCTCGCTGGCGGGACAGGCATTCCAGCAGCGGGACTTCGGCCCATCGCGGGCCGGAGAATCGCCGGGGGTGGGGGGCCCGCCGACCGGCGCAGTGCGATTCCTGCCCCCGCCGTATATCCGGTGCCGGAGAATTCGGCAACTGGTGGGGGCAGGTTTCACGCCAGCCCCCGGCAATTCTCCGACCTGGCGGGGGGTCGGAGAATCCCGCCCAGGATTCGGTAAACTTTGGGGGGGAGAGGAGGGAAATAAATGCACAATAACCAAGTTCAAAGAGAATGTTACATTTCTAATTTTTAAATGAAAAGAATTATCTGTGTTTAAGTTTTACACATGTATAGGTGTTTTGAGGTGATGTGTTATTCCTACATTCGGGAATGGTCTCTTTCCTGAATTTTCAATACACGTCTTGGATGTTAAAAAGAGCGGATGAGTCTGTAGTTGGATTATTCTGTCAAAATTGAGTTTAGAGGCTTCCCTCTGTCGGTTGCATACCACAATTTGCTGTACAGCAACTGCACAAAACAATGCTGCACTCATGTCGCAGGAACCTTTTTAATTAGCACGCATTGTAAAGTATGTCATTTGTGATTTTGCCTTTTGTGGGACTTTGCGGGAGTACAGGGCAGAATTCTCCGTTTCAGAGACTAAGTGCTGACCATGGGACTGAATCGCAGATGTTTTCTGGTCCCGATGGCAGTGCTGGTCCTGGAGCCATTCAGGACATTCTAATGGGCCAGCACTGGGGTCATGTGGAATTCGTGCCATTGCAACGCACGTCAGCCGGTGTCGTGATTGCCACTCGAGTGCCTGACAAGCTGCAGCCACATATAAGCACTCCACCCGCCACACACTCAATTCAGCCAAGAAGGTGCCACCGCGAATAGCAACCCCGAGATTCGCAAATGCAGAGCTCAAGTCGCTACGGGATGCTGTGGAGGAGAGGCGGGTCATCTTGCTCACTGGGTTGGGCAGAAGGCTGTAACCCGTCGACGTAAACCAGGCCTGGGTGCAGGTGGCAGAGGCCGTGAGCGCTGTGGGCCCAACCACCAGTACTGGGCAGCAGTGCAGGAAGACGTTGCACAATTTCCTCTGGGCTGCCAGGGTGAGTCACCAGCTCCGTGTCCCTGGCAACACTCCCCATACCCATCGGCCTCCCAGCAGGTGGAACAGTAGGCAGCGCTGGGTGGGGATGGGCAAACCGACAGGCCAGACAGGTTGAGTCACCACCACCACCACCACCGTGCCCCTCGCACCAAACCCTGTCCCACACACCTGTTAACCCCACCTCCTCTCCTAGAGGGCGATCGAACTCCACCATGTGGCAACCCCACCCTGCACAATATGCCAACACCCATACCACCTGACCTGCCATGGCCATGTGCCCAGCACACATAGGTCACCCCTTGCCCATGTCATAGTGTCTCACACTGTGCATTATCTGTTCCCCAGGAGAAGGCGACCCACAACCGCACAACTGTAGGGAAAGAGAAATGACCGGAAGGGCCCACCGGACCCTCACCATCTCAGAGTTTGTGTGTGATGCGCCCCAGGAGCCTGTTCACTATTAGCCACATCCAGTTATTATAAACACAATCTCACAGTCTGGTACTTACTGCAGTTCCTGTATTTTACAGTCCGGATTCCTTAGTGCTTTAAATAATGGTTTCACTCCCGAATCTTTCAGTTCATTGTTCCTCAGACTAAAAAGAGACAAAAATTGAGACTCAAACGAATTAAGCTCTGGGTTTGATGCAGTTTTTCTGCCACTGTTACAAAAACACTGAACAAACGTTTCCTGTCACTGATGAGGAATTTCATCCTGTCCAACTTCATTTATGCTGAGCTTGATGTGGAGGTGGAGTTGGAGGATGTGGGTATTGTTCTTTGCAAAAAATGGTGACAGCGCAGATATGTAGCTCAGCAGAATTGTGATAAACATAGGGAGAGAGAAAGTATTATGGGGATTAGCATCCTTGAAATATATATCCTTGATAAATCACCAGGGTGAGGTGAAAAGTTCTCCAGGCTGTGAAAAAAAGTCATGGAAGAAATTGCGGAAGATTTGATTGGATACAGATGAGGTGCTGGAGGATTGAAGGTCTGCTAACTTTGTACCTCTATTTAAAAAGGGAATGAGGAATAGACCAAATAATTAGAAGTCAGTTAGTCTGACCTTGGTAGTGGGCAAATTATTGTAATCAACCTGAGGAGCAGGGTAAACTGTCACTTAAAAAGACATGGATTAATCAAAGACAGTCCTTATGGATTTGTTCAGGGAAGGTCATGTTTGACTAATTTGGTTACATTTTTGAGGAAGTAACAAGAAAGATTGATGAAGGTAGTGTAGTTGATGAGATCTACATGGAATTTAGCAAGGCTTTTAACAAGGTCTCACTTGGCAGACTGATTTAAAAAAATGAAAGCCCATGGGATCTCGGGGAATGTGGCAAGGTGGATGCAAAATGGCTCAGTGCCAAAGGATAATTGTTAATAAATATTTTTGTGACTGGAAGGTGGTATCCAGTGGAGTTCTGCAGTTTAAGGTCCCTTGACTTTTGTGCCATATTAATGATTTGGACTTAAATGTAGGGATAATGATCAAGACGTTTGCAGATGATTCAAAAATTGGCCACAAAAAATGGAATTCAGCTCAGAAAAATGTGAGGCAATGCATTTGGAATAGTCAAACAAGGCAAAAGATTACATAATGACTGGGAGGATCCTGGGAGATGTAGAGGAAGTGAGGGGCCTCGGAGTGAATGTCTGCAGATATCTAACGGTCAGGTTGACAAGGCTGTTAAAGAAGGCATATGGAATCCTTGATGTATTAGCTAAACCTAAGATTATATTAACTTATATAAAAAAATAAGAGCATGAAGTTATAATGGAACTATATGAAACATTAATTAGACCACAACTTGAATACTGTGGCATAGCTCTGATCTCTTCCTTACAGAAATAATGTCCTTACATTAGTCAGGATACAGAGGAGATTTACAAATGTGATGCCAGGAGTGGAAATTGCAGCTATGAGGAAAGATTGGATATGCTGGGGTTGCTTTTCTTGGAAGAGGCGACTGAGGGGAGATTTGACTGAAATGTACAAAATTATGAGGGTCTTGTTAAAGACTATTTGGCAGAGGTCAGTGACAAGGAAGCAAAAATTTAAAACATTTGATAGAAAGAGTGGGGGAGGAGAGAATGGGTAATGATTTTTTTTTCACCCAGAGGGTTGTGGGGGTCTGAAACTCACTCCCGCTGAAATGGTAGCTGATGCAGAAACCGTCAACAGATTGAAAAAGGTGTCTGGATAGTCACTTCAAGTGTAGTAACTGGTAGGGCTACAGACCAAATGCTGGAATGTGGGATTAGGCTGGGGGGGCTCGTTTTTCAGCCAGTGCAGACACAGGGCCTAAAATCTATGTTTACGGACTGTCAGTAATGTATTCATCAGATACCTTGCTGTTGCTGTCTATATGCCTATCAACATCCTCCAGTCCTGTATTATTCCCTGATGATCAGTGTGCCTCAACAACTGACCCTTTCTCAAATGTCTTTCTGTACCTAATGCTCAGGACAGTGAATAATTCTAAACACTTGGAACAATTCTAAAAGAAATCCACTGACAGCTGAATGAATTCCTGTTTTACCAAGCTTATCAGCCAAAGCAATGTCTAACACGCAATCCTCCCACCACAATGACAAGACAAACACTGAACAGTGTTGGAATAAATATCTAAATGCCCTATAAAGTAAGGTTCCCATCCTATCCCTCTTCGAAGTGATCGCGTGTAAAATATTTTTTATATATATTTGTACAGGCATCTTGGGCGAGATTCTCCACTCCCGCGCCGGTTGGGAGAATCGCCTGGGCCGCCAACATTTCCCGGGACGTCGGTCCGACATCCGCCCGCGATTCTCCCAAGCGGCGGAAACAGCCCGGTCGAGTTCCGCAGGCCGGAGAATCGCCAGAGTCACCCAAAATGCCGATTCTCCGGCACACCCGCTATTCTCAGGCCCGGATGGGCCGAGCGGCCAGGCCAAAACGGCGGGTTCCCCCTGGCGCCATCCACACCTGGTCGCTGCCGTCGGGAACAGCGCGCGAACGCTGGGGGGGGCGGCCTGCGGGGGGGCGAGGGGGGATCCTGCACCAGGGAGTACCTCAAATGTGGGGTGGCCCGCGATCGGTGCCCACCGATCTTCGGGCCGTCCTCTCTGAAGGAGGACCTCCTTCCTTCCGCGGCCCCGCAAGATCTGTCCGCCATCTTCTTGCGGGGCGGACTTAGAGAGGACGGCAACCACGCATGCGCGGGTGACGCCAGTTATGCGGCGCCAGCCGCGTCATCTATGCAGCGCCGCCTTTACGCGGCGACAAGGCCTGGCACGTGTAGATGATGCGGCCCCGATCCTAGCCCATTGTCGGGGCCTGAATCGTTCGTGATCGGGGCCGTTTAGCACCGTCGTGAACCTCGACGGCGTTCACGACGGCGTGGGCATTTCGGTGCGGGAGTGGAGAATCCCGCCCCTTATATTTTGTTTTCCAACCTTTCAAATATTATTTAATTTAAACAAATCATCAGATCGAATAAAGACTATCGGCAGGATTTTCCAGCCCTTCCCGCTCGTGGAATCTTCCTTTCCTGCCGAAAACGCCCCCTGCGGTGGGTTTCTTGGCAGCGGGATGGGCGAGCAACGCAAAACACTATAGACGTTGGCGGGACCGGATGATTCTGCAGGTACCAAACGGCGATCCGTCTCTGCTGTTGGAAAACACATATTGGGGGGGCCGGAAAATCCCACCCAATGAAATCCCGACTTGCTCAGCAAGATCAATTTTTGATATTCCGATCCAGAGGAAATTACAAAATGATTATTTTATATAGGTGCTATTTGCATTGAATCTGCTACTCCAGTTTAACTGCAAAGATTGTTTTCCTTCTCTCTGCAGTAATATTTCTGTGACTATTCTAGAATTGACCAAACAGTTAGGGGTAAAAAAGCAGTTACCTCAAGACCCGGCATTTGTGCAAAACAGGTTCCAGCTGCTGAAGTCCTTCAAACTGAATATGACAATTCTCCAGCTCGAGGTGTTTTATTGTATCACAGAGTCCAATGATCTGAGACAGGACCGCACAGTCAATCGGGGTCATTATCAAATTACAAAACGTAAGTGTTTCCATAGATCCCACTGTGACCCGAGCCAGTGCTTTATTCTGAGACTCAAACAGGTAGTGGAATGTGTCCAGGAGATTCCTTTTATCAGTTTTGCTCTTTGTGTTTCCAATCTGTCCATCAATCTGCTCCTTTACCCAGTCAATCACTCCACAAGTTGTTTGATGAAGAAATCGACCCAGAATCTCCTCCAGGGGCCGAGCTGCCTGTGGGGAGGAGAGACCAGCAACAAAACGGAGAAATATCTCAAATCGCCCATCTCCCTTGCCATAGGCCTCGCTGAGGAGCTTCCCAATGTCCCCGGGATCTGGAGTCAGGAATTGTGCGAGTGCAGCTACAAACTCCTGGATGGTGAGGTGTGGGAATGTGTAAACCACACTCTGGACAGAATCATCTCTCTCCAAAAGTTCCATCAGGAACCCAGACAGGAACTGGGAAGGTTGCAGATTGTACTCGATTAAATCTCCATTTCTAAACACAATCTTCCTCTCGGAGACGCCTGTGAAGGCCATCTCACCAAGCTTCAGTAACACATCGCGGGGGCTTTCAATCGCCCGGCCATGGTTTTTCAGAATGTTGTAAATATAGTAGGAATATAGTTGGGTGATGGTCTTGGGAACTTGCTGCTGTTTCCTGTCTCTTTGTGTAAAGAAGGGACCCAGTGACAGACCGAGGATCCAGCAGTAGGAAGGGTTGTAGCACATGGTGTACAGGATCTCGTTCTCCTCCACATGTTTGAAAACAGCTGCTGCCACCGTCTGATCTTCAAAAAACTTGTTGAAATATTCCTTCCGTTCATCACCGACAAATCCCAGGATTTCAGCCCAGACACTGATTTCAGCCTTTTCCAATAAATGTAATTCAGTGGGACGGCTGGTCACTAACACTGAACATCCTGGGAGCAGCTTGTGCTGTATTAAACTGTACACAATGTCAGACACTTCACACCAGCTTTCGGGATCTGTGCACGTGGACTGAGGTTCTGTATTTCTCCGATTGTCAGCAAAATCAATCCGGTCCTTGAATTCATCCAAACCATCGAATATAAACAGCAATCCCTCTGGGTTTTTCCAGATCTCTCCCAGAACATTCCCAAAGTAAGGATACTGATCCAGTATCAGATTCCTCAGGTTTATTCTACAGTTAATACTGTTCAAATCCCGGAATTTAAAGCTGAAAACAAATTGAAAGTTTGGGTATATTTTCCCAGTGGCCCAGTCATAAACAATCTTTTGTACCATTGTTGTTTTTCCAATTCCCGGGACTCCACTCACTGCTGCTGAACTCCCACATTTGGATTTTTTCTGGAAAAAACTGCTCTGGAACAACTGACCAGTTTGGATTTTCTTCAGCTCATTCCGGAGATCTTTCTCTCTCCACTCTTCATGGTCTCGGCCTCTTACCAGCAGTTCATGTTCTACAAGTGTCCGATCTCGAACAGTAGAAATGATCGTTAGCTCAGCGTATCGATCAACCAGCTGGAAAATCTTAACCTTCTCCTTTATTAGGATAGTGTTCACTGTCAGTGTTTCAGTTTGTACCCGGAGTGTCTCCTTGTGTTTCTCCTGAACATCTTCAATTAGAACAGACAGAAAGTGGTTCTCAATGTTAGTTACATTGGAATAAAAAAGAACTCACAATCCTATTCACTGTACATTTTAAACGTCAGTCATAGTATATCACGATCCTGCCAGGCGTTTCCAGGGTTTCACAGTGTATCAGGATGCTGCCAGGTATGTACAGGGTTTCACAGTGTATCAGGATCCTGCTGGGTGTGTACGGGGTTTCAGTGTATCAGGATCCTGCCAGGTGTGTGCAGGGTTTCACAGTGCATCAGGATCCTGCCAGGTGTGTACAGGGTTTCAGTGTATCAGGATCCTGCCAGGTGTGTACGGGGTTTCACAGTGTATCAGGATCCTGCCAGGTGTGTGCAGGGTTTCACAGTGTATCAGGATCCTGCCAGGTATGTACAGGGTTTCACAGTGTATCAGGATCCTGCCAGGTGTGTACGAGGTTTCAGTGTATCAGGATCCTGCCAGGTGTGTGCAGGGTTTCACAGTGCATCAGGATCCTGCCAGGTGTGTACAGGGTTTCACAGTGTATCAGGATCCTGCCAGGTGTGTACAGGGTTTCACAGTGTATCAGGTTCCTGCCAGGTGTGCACAGGGTTCACAGTGTACCAGGATCCTGCCAGGTGTGTACAGGGTTCACAGTGTATCAGGTTCCTGCCAGGTGTGCACAGGGTTCACAGTGTATCAGGATCCTGCCAGGTGTGTACGGGGTTTCACAGTGTATCAGGTTCCTGCCAGGTGTGCACAGGGTTCACAGTGTACCAGGATCCTGCCAGGTGTGCACAGGGTTCACAGTGTATCAGGATCCTGCCAGGTGTGTACGGGGTTTCAGTGTATCAGGATCCTGCCAGGTGTGTACGGGGTTTCACAGTGTATCAGGATCCTGCCAGGGGTGTACAGGGTTCACAGTGTACCAGGATCCTGCCAGGTGTGCACAGGGTTCACAGTGTATCAGGATCCTGCCAGGTGTGTACGGGGTTTCAGTGTATCAGGATCCTGCCAGGTGTGTACGGGGTTTCACAGTGTATCAGGATCCTGCCAGGGGTGTACAGGGTTCACAGTGTACCAGGATCCTGCCAGGGGTGTACAGGGTTCACAGTGTATCAGGAACCTGCCAGGTGTGTACAGGGTTCACAGTGTATCAGGATCCTGCCAGGGGTGTACAGGGTTCACAGTGTATCAGGATCCTGCCAGGGGTGTACAGGGTTCACAGTGTATCAGGATCCTGCCAGGTGTGTACAGGGTTTCACAGTGTATCAGGATCCTGCCAGGTGTGTACGGGGTTCACAGTGTATCAGCATCCTGCCAGGTGTGCACAGGGTTCACAGTGTATCAGCATCCTGCCAGGTGTGTACGGGGTTTCACAGTGTATCAGGGTCCTGCCAGGTGTGTACAGGGTTTCCCAGTTCTTCAGGATGATTTTTATAATAATCTTTATTGTCACAAGTAGGCTTACATTAACACTGCAAAGAGTTAAAAGACCCTAGTCGCCACATTCCGGCGCCTGCTCGGGTACACAAGAGGGAGAACTGAGAATGTCCAAATTACCTAATAGCACATCTTTCGGAACTTGTGGGAGAAAATCGGAACACCCGGAGGAAACCCACGCAGACCGGGCAGACTCCGCACAGACAGTGACCTAAGCTGGGAATCGAACCCGAGACCCTGGCCGTAGTTAACCACTATGCTTCCATGCTGCCATTTCAGGTGTGTTCAGGGTTTCACAGTCCATCAGGATCCTGTCAGGTGTGTACAGGATTTCACAGTGTATCAGGATCCTGCCAGGTATGTACAGGGTTTCAGCGTATCAGTATCCTGCCAGATGTGGACAGGGATTCACAGTGTATCAGGATCCTGCCAGTTGTGTACAGGGTTTCACAGTGTATCAGGAACCTGCCAGGTGTGTACAGGGTTTCAGTGTATCAGGATCCTACCAGGTGTGTACAGGGTTTCACAGTGTATCAGGATCCTGCCAGGTGTGTACAGGGTTTCACAGTGTAACAGGATCCTGCCAGTTGTGTACAGGGTTTCACAGTGTATCTGGATCCTGCAAGGGTGTGTACAGGGTTTCACAGTGTATCAGGAACCTGCCAGGTGTGTACAGGGTTTCAGTGTATCAGGATCCTACCAGGTGTGTACAGGGTTTCACAGTGTATCAGGAACCTACCAGGTGTGTACAGGGTTTCACAGTGTATCAGGATCCTGCCAGGTGTGTACAGGGTTTCACAGTGTATCAGGAACCTACCAGGTGTGTACAGGGTTTCACAGTGTATCAGGATCCTGCCAGGTGTGTACAGGGTTTCACAGTGTATCAGGATGCTGCCAGATATATTTAAGTCTTGTAACAGTGCTCAACTGTTTGATTCTGTCAAATAATGTGTTGCCTGGAAACTGTCAGGATGTGTCAGAAATCCTACAGATTTTTACTTGAATCTGCAGAAAACTCTGTGTATTGATGGTCTACCCAACAATCTACAATACTGATTCCACAGCCATTGATTTTCAGGCTACCAGATTCTGACCATTCTAAACAAATGGCTGCAGTTCACATTTCTGATTCTCTCTACTGATTTTACACTAGAGCTTCCAACGACAAATCCACATCATTCAGACCATGTACTTTCATCTGCATAATATTGCTTGACGACATTCCTGCTTCAACTCATCTGCTGCTGAAACTCTTAACCATTGTTTTGTTGTCCTGAGTCTTGAGTATTTCCCGGCACTCTTGGCTGATGTCACACTCTCTATAAACTTAAACTCATTCAATCCTCTGCTGTCTGTGCCCTAATGGATACCAAGCCCTATTCACCCATCACCCACAGTGATCGCTGATCAACATTGGCTCACAGTTGAGTATTGCCTCAATTTTAAAATTCTCATCCAGCTTTTTACATCTCTCCATAACCTTGCTCCTCCCTATGTCTGAGGTCTTCAAGACCTACAACATTCCAAGTTCTCTTCAAACTCTCACTTAAATTCTTGCCTCTATTGCAACATCCACTTTAATTAATCCATCACGATGGCCCTGCCTTCTTCAGCTGCTGAGGCCCTAAACTCCAAAATTTCCTCTCAAATCTCACTACATCTTTCCACTTTAAAAGATGTTACTTCAAGTTTACATCTTCAACAAAATAGCCAAATGCTGCCTTCTGTGGTTTGCGTCATATCTTGTTTATTAATAATCCTATGAAATACCTTGGGATGTTTTACTAAGTTAAAAGCTGCTCATCGGTGTATATTTTTGTTTGAAATATCCATGTTGTCACTTACCGTTCGGGTGACAGGGTAATTCTAATAAGCCGTGTGCGATATTCAGATAATCAAGTGAATTAGAACCTGTTGAAAATGATATAGATTTTACAACATCATAATGAAATTTACAGCATTTGAATTGGAAATTGAATTGACTATGATTTTACTGTACCAAGTTCCCGTATTTCTTTCAGTGTTTTATCCAGCTTTGGGACCCCATGACACTTTTTCTCAAAGGATTCCCACATCACTCTTCGGGCCTGAGAGCCTTTCTCCGTCACCAGATTTAGGAGAAGTTTGGAACTGTCCGCCCGTTCTCCCTTCTCTGCTAGCTCAGTGACTTTCTGTGGAAAATAATGATGAATGGATATGAACACGGTGTGGTGATATGCATCACTGTAAATACACAAGGGGTTAATGCAAATACACTAAGACTAAATAAACACTAGAGGGAGCACCAGAGACATCATGACACACAGACATTCAACCAATAGGTCAGTAAGATAGGACACGACCAATGGGCAGTCGAGACACACCCAGAGGTGACACTACCACAAGGGGGCTACCCATATAAAAGGACAGGGCACATATGCTCTTTCTCCTTTTTATAGGCGACACTGCGAGGCACAGGGGCAGATCAGGAAGCATCACACCCACTGTATGGATTCGAGCAGACTGGTTAGTTAGATTGAGTTACTATAGCAAGATCAGCAGGAGAGTCAAACCCAAGTCGGAGAATTGTTAACTGTTCAATAAATGTGTTAAACCTATCTCCAAGTCTGAACCTTCCTTTGTCAGAGTATACATCAAGGAAGCAGCTTATGCTACATGAAGAAGCATAACACAACACACGGAGGAGTGAAGTGAAAGATATACACCGACAATAAGAAGGAAAGAGATCTGTTTTGTGATGAATTTCCCAGTTGTTTTGAGCACAGAAAACAGTCATTGGAATTGGTATGATCCATGTTGAACATAGGTGTGAAGATCTGTAAATATCATGAATCAATTATTAAACTGAAATAAATTTGATAACACTTTTTGAGGAGATTGAAGAATCAGTGAGAATCTGCAGTCGTTTTAATGTGATTATTTTTCATGATTCAAACCAGCAGAGGGTTTCCCCTTTGATTCCCATTGACTCCAGTTTAGCTGGGGCTCCTTGATGCCATTCTTGGTCAAATGCTGCCGTGACATTATGGTGTTGGTAGTTTTTGAAAAGTATTTTAGAGATTGCGTTTTTAAAAATTGGACTGCAAATCAACATGGATTCTGAGGAATTCACACGTCTTTTGTGGATTTGACCACCAGCACCCAGCTATGGATCAGACTGTGCTGATCTCCACAGAACTCACAAAAGATATTTTGAATTCAACACATCCACAAAAAGACATTGGTTATGATAAGAATTGGGAAAAATTAAGGTTCAAAAATGAATTTGGGATTTTAAAAAACATGATGATAGGAAAACAATGGAGTATAGAGGTAGCAAATTCAAAAGAGGAGAGATAAGAAAATTGACACACATCTGCTGAAGGTCGACTCCATAGGATAACATCAAAGGGGCTTAATATATCCATAGCACAATGAGAGGGGAAAGGGATGCCGTCTTCTACACCCAAGGAACGATGCTGTTCAAAATCCCGGCAAAAGACTCCCGAATTTGTTAAGAAACCCACTAATGTTCCAAAACTCAGAAGGATAACTCGAACCACCAGTTCTTAAGGATGTATATTTTCAATTTAGTATACTATGAGAATAGTAAGTGAACCAGGGAGGAATATTCCAGTCGCAGGACTTGGAGTTTCGGCAGGAGCGGAGTGCAGGGGCTGCCGGTGGGTGAGTATTTAAGTTTAAAATAACTTACCTTGCAGGAGCAGCACTTGGAGTTTCGGCGGGAGCGGAGTGCAGGGGCTGCCGGTGGGTGAGTATTTAGGTTTGAAACACTTACCTGGTCCCGTTTCTGTTCCTCTTTGCTGTTGTATTTTTTTTTAAAAAACATTTTTTTAAGGCGGGAACCGGAAGTTCGACCCGCGGACTTCTGGGAAGCGGCGTGCAGGGGCTGCCGGTAGGTGAGTATTTAGGTTTAAAATAACTTACCTTGCAGGAGCAATCACTTGGAGTTTCGGCGGGAGCGGAGTGCAGGGGCTGCCGGTGGGTGAGTATTTAAGTTTAAAATAAATTACCTTGCAGGAGCAGCACTTGGAGTTTCAGCGGGAGCGGAGTGCAGAGGCTGCTGGTAGGTGAGTATTTAAGTTTAAAATAAGTTACCTTGCAGGAGCAGCACTTGGAGTTTCGGCGGGAGCGGAGTGCAGGGGCTGCCGGTGGGTGAATTTTTTTTTTTAAGGCGGGAACTGGAAGTTCGACCCGCGGACTTCTGGGAAGGTTTACCCCCCCTCCCCTCACCAATAAATTCTGGTGGAGAGGAAACCCGAGACACTACACGTGTAGTGTCTCCCACCCGCCCTCCTCCTCTAACCTAATAATAAAACCATTGGTGTGAGCTAAGTACCATATTATATTATTTTTTTTTAAAATTTATTTGTTAGCCTGATCTTGGTTGAAAGTTAGAGGGATGGCAGGGAGGGAGTGCAATGTTCCTCCTGCAGGATGTTTGAGGTGAGGGATGCCGTTAGTGTCCCTGCTGATTTTACCTGCAGGAAGTGCAGCCATCTCCAGCTCCTCCAAGACCGAGTTAGGGAACTGGAGCTGGAGTTGGAAGAACTTCGGATCATTCGGGAGGCAGAAGGGGTCATAGATAGCAGCTTCAGGGAATTAGTTACACCAAAGATTGGAGATAGATGGGTAACTGTAAGAGGGACTGGGAAGAAGCAGTCAGTGCAGGGATCCCCTGCGGTCGTTCCCCTGAGAAACAAGTATACCGCTTTGGATACTTGTGAGGGGGGGACTTACCAGGGGTAAGCCATGGGGTACGGGCCTCTGGCACGGAGTCTGTCCCTGTGGCTCAGAAGGGAAGGGGGGAGAGGAGCAGAGCATTAGTAATTGGGGACTCGATAGTCAGGGGCACAGATAGGAGATTTTGTGGGAGCGAGAGAGACTCACGTTTGGTATGTTGCCTCCCAGGTGCAAGGGTACATGATGTCTCGGATCGTGTTTTCCGGGTCCTGAAAGGGGAGGGGGAGCAGCCCCAAGTCGTGGTCCACATTGGCACTAACGACATAGGTAGGAAAGGGGACAAGGATGTCAGGCAGGCTTTCAGGGAGCTGGGATGGAAGCTCAGAACTAGAACAAACAGAGTTGTTATCTCTGGGTTGTTGCCCGTGCCACGTGATAATGAGATGAGGAATAGGGAGAGAGAGCAATTAAACACGTGGCTACAGGGATGGTGCAGGCGGGAGGGATTTAGATTTCTGGATAACTGGGGCTCTTTCTGGGGAAGGTGGGACTTCTACAGACAGGATGGTCTACATCTGAACCTGAGGGGCACAAATATCCTGGGGGGGAGATTTGTTAGTGCTCTTTGGGGGGGTTTAAACTAATACAGCAGGGATATGGGAACCTGGATTGTAGTTTTAGGGTACGGGAGAATGAGAGTATAGAGGTCAGGAGCACAGATTTGACGTCGCAGGAGGGGGCCAGTGTTCAGGTAGGTGGTTTGAAGTGTGTCTACTTCAATGCCAGGAGTATACGAAATAAGGTAGGGGAACTGGCAGCATGGGTTGGTACCTGGGACTTCGATGTTGTGGCCATTTCGGAGACATGGATAGAGCAGGGACAGGAATGGATGTTGCAGGTTCCGTGGTTTAGGTGTTTTAGTAAGCTCAGAGAAGGAGGCAAAAGAGGGGGCGGTGTGGCGCTGCTAGTCAAGAGCAGTATTACGGTGGCGGAGAGGATGCTAGATGGGGACTCTTCTTCCGAGGTAGTATGGGCTGAGGTTAGAAACAGGAAAGGAGAGGTCACCCTGTTGGGAGTTTTCTATAGGCCTCCAAATAGTTCTAGGGATGTAGAGGAAAGGATGGCGAGGATGATCCTGGATAAGAGCGAAAGTAACAGGGTAGTTATTATGGGAGACTTTAACTTTCCAAATATTGACTGGAAAAGATATAGTTTGAGTACATTAGATGGGTCGTTTTTTGTACAATGTGTGCAGGAGGGTTTCCTGACACAATATGTCGACAGGCCAACAAGAGGCGAGGCGACGTTGGACTTGGTTTTGGGTAATGAACCAGGCCAGGTGTTGGATTTGGAGGTAGGAGAGCACTTTGGGGACAGTGACCACAATTCGGTGACGTTTACGTTAGTGATGGAAAGGGATAAGTATACACCGCAGGGCAAGAGTTATAGCTGGGGGAAGGGCAATTATGATGCCATTAGATGTGACTTGGGGGGGGGGGGGGGGGGGGGGGGGGGGGGGGGGGATAGGTTGGAGAAGTAGGCTGCAAGTGTTGGGCACACTGGATAAGTGGAGCTTGTTCAAGGAACAGCTACTGTGTGTTCTTGATAAGTATGTACCGGTCAGGCAGGGAGGATGGCGTAGAGCGAGGGAACCGTGGTTTACCAAAGAAGTGGAATCTCTTGTTAAGAGGAAGAAGGAGGCCTATGTGAAGATGAGGTGTGAAGTTTCAGTTGGGGCGATGGATAGTTACAAGGTAGCGAGGAAGGATCTAAAGAGAGACGAGCAAGGAGGGGACATGAGAAGTATGGCAGGTAGGATCAAGGAAAACCCAAAAGCTTTCTATAGGTATGTAAGGAATAAGCGAATTACTAGGGTAAGAGTAGGGCCAGTCAAGGACAGGGATGGGAAGTTGTGTGTGGAGTCTGAAGAGATAGGCGAGATACAAAATGAATATTTTTCGTCAGTATTCACTCAGGAAAAAGATAATGTTGTGGAGGAGAATGCTGAGACCCAGGCTATTAGAATAGATGGCATTGAGGTACGTAGAGAAGTGGTGTTGGCAATTCTGGACAGGCTGAAAATAGATAAGTCCCCGGGGCCTGATGGGATTTATCCTAGGATTCTCTGGGAGGCCAGGGAAGAGATTGCTGGGCCTTTGGCTTTGATTTTTATGTCATCATTAGCTACAGGAATAGTGCCAGAGGACTGGAGGATAGCAAATGTGGTCCCATTGTTCAAAAAGGGGAGTAGAGACAACCCCGGCAACTATAGACCGGTGAGCCTCACGTCTGCAGTGGGTAAAGTCTTGGAGGGGATTATAAGAGACAAGATTTATAATCATCTAGATAGGAATAATATGATCAGGGATAGTCAGCATGGCTTTGTGAAGGGTAGGTCATGCCTCACAAACCTTATCGAGTTCTTTGAGAAGGTGACTGAACAGGTAGACGAGGGTAGAGCTGTTGATGTGTATATGGATTTCAGTAAAACATTTGATAAAGTTCCCCACGGTAGGCTATTGCAGAAAATACGGAGGCTGGGGATTGAGGGTGATTTAGAGATGTGGATCAGAAATTGGCTAGCTGAAAGAAGACAGAGGGTGGTGGTTGATGGGAAATGTTCAGAATGGAGTTCAGTTACAAGTGGCGTACCACAAGGATCTGTTCTGGGGCCGTTGCTGTTTGTCATTTTTATCAATGACCTAGAGGAGGGCGCAGAAGGGTGGGTGAATAAATTTGCAGACGACACTAAAGTCGGTGGTGCTGTCGACAGTGCGGAAGGATGTTGCAGGTTCCAGAGGACATAGATAAGCTGCAGAGCTGGGCTGAGAGGTGGCAAATGGAGTTTAATGTAGAGAAGTGTGAGGTGATTCACTTTGGAAGGAATAACAGGAATGCGGAATATTTGGCTAATGGTAAAGTTCTTGGAAGTGTGAATGAGCAGAGGGATCTAGGTGTCCATGTACATAGATCCCTGAAAGTTGCCACCCAGGTTGATAGGGTTGTGAAGAAGGCCTATGGAGTGTTGGCCTTTATTGGTAGACGGATTGAGTTCCGGAGTCATGAGTTAAAACCCCCTCCCCCCCCCCCCTCCCCCTCCCCCCTTCCCCTCCCCCCTCCCGGCCCCCCTCCTCCTCCCCCCCTCTGCTCCCCCTCCCGGCCCCCCTCCTCCTCCCCCCCCTCCCCCCCTCTCCCCCTCCCGGCCCCCCCTCCCCCCTCACCACTCCCCCCTCTCCCCCTCCCGGCCCCCCTCCCCCCTCCCCTCCCCTCCCCCCTCCCCTCCCCCCTCCCCCCTCTCCCCCCCCCCCTCTCCCCCCCCCCTCCCCCCCTCCCCCCCTCTCGGCCCCCCTCCCCCTCCCCGCCCCCCTCCCCCCCTCTCGGCCCCCCTCCCCCCCTCTCCTCCCCCCCTCCACTCCCCCCCCTCCCCTCCTCTCCTCCCCCCTCCCCTCCTCTCCTCCCCCCCTCCCCTCCTCTCCTCCCCCCCCTCCCCTCCCCTCCCCCCCCTCCCCTCCTCCCCCCCCTCCCCTCCTCTCCTCCCCCCCTCCCCTCCCCTCCCCCCCCTCCCCTCCCCTCCCCCCCCTCCCCTCCTCTCCTCCCCCCCCTCCCCTCCCCTCCCCCCCCCCTCCCCTCCCCTCCCCCCCCTCCCCTCCCCTCCCCCCCCTCCCCTCCTCTCCTCCCCCCCCTCCCCTCCCCTCCCCCCCCTCCCCTCCTCTCCTCCCCCCCCTCCCCTCTCTCTCCCCCCTCCTCCCCTCCCCCCTCTCCTCCCCCCCCCCTCCCCCCTCTCCTCCCCCCCCTCCCCTCCCTCCCTTCCCTCCCCCCTCCTCCTCCCCCCTCCCTCTCCCTCCCCCTCCCCTCCCTCCCCCCCTCCCCCCTCTCCCCCTCCTCCTCCCCCTCCCTCTCCCCCCCTCCCCCTCCCTCTCCCCCCCTCCCTCCCCCTCCCCCCTCTCCCCCTCCCCTCCCTCCCCCCCCTCCTCCCTCCCCCTTCCCCCCCCTCTCCCTCCCCCCCCTCTCCCTCCCCTCCCCCTCCCCCTCCCCTCCCCCTCCCCTCCTCCCCCCCCCTCCCTCCCCCCTCCCTCCCTCTCCCCTCCCCTCCCTCCC